>NW_006263718.1:66323-101197 GCF_000469605.1 Apis dorsata | reverse complement strand
AATATTTATATATTTGTTTAATAATTTTTTAATTTATATTTAAATATTATATAATAATTTATATTACTTTTAATAGGATTATGGGTAATATATGGATTACCATCAAATAATACAGTAGTCATAAAAATGGATGCAACTAACATGAATATTCAACATGCATGGAATATTAGTATAGATAATCATAAATTTGGAGAAATGTTTATTGCTGGAGGAGTGCTTTATGCTGTCCATAGTGTTACAGAAGAAACAATGAAAATAAGGTAAAACTTTAAAAAAAAAGAAATAATTAAAAATATTAAAATTTAAAAAATGAAAAAAATATATTTTGTAATGTATTTTATATAATTATATAATGATATATATTTATAGGTTGGCTTTTGATCTATATAAAAATATTACAATACCTGTTCATTTATCATTCACAAATCCTTATCATAAAACTACAGCAGTCAGTTATAACTATAAGACAAAAGTAAATATTTTAAAATTTAAGAAATGAAATAAATTACATATGAACTTTAGAATTTACAATTTTTTATTTATTTTTAGGAACTTTATACTTGGAATAAAGGAAATCAATTAGCCTATCCTATAAAATATCAGGGTTTCACAAATGCTACAATAAAAGAAGATATGAGGGGTACAGAAATTGGAATTTAAAATTAATATTAAAATGACATTGAAAAATAATGAAATGTATGTTTTATCCTTTAATTTTTTATTAATGTACTAATATAAAAAAGACAATAAAAATGCAATTGTTCTTTCATTCTGTATTGTGCTTAAAATCCTTTTTTTAATTTTTTTTTTTCATTTTAAAAGATTATAAAAAATATAAAAATCATAATTGTATTAAATTATTGTATGATAAATTATTATATTGAATTTTTTAATTATTTTTTTTCAAGTTGTCAAATTTTAAAAATCTAAAGATTGTAAATAAATGTTTTAAACTGTTTCATTAATATTTTAATAAATATAAGATCTTTAGAAAGTTTTTAAATTATTAAAATTTTTACAATTTTTCAATTATTGAAATAATTTTTTTGCTATAAGTTTAATTTCATAAACTTATTATGAAATATTTTTTTATAATTTTTATTTTTCGAATTTATAAATTATTTGTTCAATATAATTCAGTAAGGTGGCGCATAATGACATATTTAATTAAATAAAGAGTAAGAATGGAGATTAAGTGTGCATATGTATGTGAGTAAGAGAGTAAGAAAATGCTTTGACAAGTCTTTTCTTAGTTCGATCCTCGTAGTTTTTCTCCGATTAAAACGATATTTTACTTTCAAAATAAATTTTATTTTAAAGGAAATAAATGATATAATTCAATTTTAAAACAATAAAAACGAGAAAAGGAATTCATGTACAGAAAACTGAGAAGCGTTCTATCCGAAAAAATGGTAAGTACGATTGAGCAACTCAACAATTTAATCTATCGAAAGTACGGTGTTAATTTTAACCTAGCAAAGATTGAATTAAATATAAATGGCATTATAGTAAACTCTTCAAGCAGAATTTAAATATCTATAATGATATATTTAAAGATCTATTCGTTTCAACCTTTTTTTCAGAACTTTTTCCTGCACATTACATGGATGTCGATAACCTCATCTTCAACTTGTTTGAAGTAATCAAATTTTCTCATTTCTATTTCTATTTCTGTTTTTATTGTTTTTTTTCTTTTCTTTTTTAAATTATATATTTGAAAATTAAAAATAAATTTACAAATTCAATTATAAAAATATTAAATTAATGTGCTGGTATTTGATTTTCATTGAAAATTTATTACTTTTTTGATATATGTTAATCACTTCAACATCTTTTGTTATCTTTTAACGCTGTAATCAATTAGTTCAAATCATATTTTAAAATAATTTTAAAAAACAAAATAATTTGTTTTTTCATTTTATAATCAATAATTAATACATTATATTTTTTATTTGTATTTATTTTGCATATTAATCAAATAAATATTTTAATTAATATTAAACAAATTATTTTAGATATATGTATATAAATAATAAAACAAGCATATGAATCTTTTTAAGCATATCTATATTATAAATGAAAGAAATATTTAAGTAGTATATAAAATAATATATAAAATTAAGAAAAAAGTTTATATAAACTTTTTCTTATTTATCTTCTTTTTGACAATTTATTATTAGGAATTGTAATAAATTATAAATTATCAAATATATCAAATATAGAAATATATATATATATATATATATATGTAGAAATTAATTATATAATTATTTCAATTAATTATTTCATATTTGTATCATATTTTTTTAAATTTTATATTATTTTTAATTTTTTTTTTCAATTTTCTNAAATATATTATAATATTTATAATATTATTTATATTAAAATATATATATTATATATTAAAAAATTAAAAAAAATGATTAAAAATTCAATTTAAAATGCATAAAATCAATTTTTATAAAAATTATATATTTTATAAAATTTAAAATATTATTAAATATTTGATATATTATTATCATTTTTTCTTTAAACAATTTCATTTTTATTTTAAATAATTATTATAAATTGATAAAGCATAATACAATATACGTCAAAAATTATACTTTAAGTTTTAAGATAGACTTTATGAATTATTCATTAATATTATAATATCATCCAATAAAATATACAATTTGAATATAAAATAATCTCTTATAGGATAATATTTCTAATATACTTAATAGTATTACAGTCAAAATCACATATTATGCTATTAATACATTGTATTATTACAGTGCATATGATTACAATCAATACTGTGTGAAGTTTCAATTATATTACAAAATAAATAATTTCTTTAAATTATTGCATTTTTATTATTATTCCAATATTATGGGATGTTTGATAATAAACAAGTTCTATTTTTATATTTATTTTTTATTATGATGAAATTAATTTTTATTTGATGCAAAAATTAAATAAATATTTCATATTTTTAAATCATCTATAAAATATATTATGTATTATATATATATATGTATATTAAACATGGATATATTTAATTTTTTTTTACAGGTCGCAATGCCATGGAGAAATTTCCATTGAAAGGTACAACTTTATCGAACAATACAATTCCACAAAATCATCAACATACATTAACTACATACCAGTCAGTTGATACTAAGGTAAACTATGAAAAAAAAATTAAGAAAAAAAATAATAAGAAAATATAAATAATAATAATAAAAATTTGATTAATTATAGATTGAAAATTCAGATGATGTATACTTCGTAGAGGATGCACGATCTCGAAATCGAATTACTACAGGTGATACTAATCTAAGTAGTGACGACGACATGTTGGAAGTTAATAATGTAAATTCTCATCATGGGCAAAACACTGTTCTTTCAGAACATATTCGTATAGATGATGCTTCCTCTCACAGTGAGTAATGTAATTATAATGTTAGCTTTTTAATGTATAATTAATGTATACAAAAAACATAATTTTATTCTTTGTTGCATTTTATTATTTTATTATTTTAGTTTCAGTTGATTCCGATGACATTCCTGGTATTGGACAATATGATGACTTCCATACAATTGATTGGCAGCGAGATATCGCTCGAGATAGAATGCGTCATCGATATATTGTGAAGAAAAAACATGATTCCATTTGGGGTTTAATTAAAGGAGCCCATGATGCTTGGTCTGGATGGCTTTGTGTTTTATTAGTTGGTCTCTTTACAGGAGTTGCAGCAGGTATCATAGACATAGGGGCTTCCTGGATGACTGATTTAAAATTTGGCATATGTCCACAAGCATTTTGGTTAAACAAAGAACAATGTTGTTGGAGTTATAATGAAACAACTTTTGATGGTGGTAACTGTTCTCAGGTACATGATTTATTATTATTTTTTTTTTATTTTATAATGCTTAAATTCTTTATTTTATAATTTTTTACAGTGGTGGACATGGCCAGAAGTATTTAGTCAATCAAAAGATGGTGCAGGACCTTACATGATCTCGTATATGTTCTACATTGCTTGGGCTCTCTTGTTTGCTTCACTTTCTGCCTCATTAGTGAGAATGTTTGCACCATATGCTTGTGGTTCAGGAATACCTGAGGTATATATGGAAATAAAAAAAAAATAAAATATATAATGACTTTTAAATTATATTTAAAAATTTTTAGATAAAAACCATTCTAAGTGGATTTATTATTCGTGGATATTTAGGGAAATGGACATTAATAATTAAATCAGTAGGTTTGATTCTATCGGTCTCAGCAGGTTTAAATTTAGGCAAAGAAGGACCAATGGTTCATATAGCTTGTTGCATAGGAAATATATTTTCTTATCTTTTTCCCAAATATGGTAGAAATGAAGCAAAGAAAAGAGAAATTTTATCAGCAGCAGCTGCTGCAGGAGTTTCAGTTGCTTTTGGTGCTCCAATTGGAGGTGTTCTTTTTAGTCTTGAAGAGGTATGTAACAAAAAAAATTTAATATATAATTGAATGGAATTATATTTGTGATATTTTTAGGTGAGCTATTATTTTCCCTTAAAAACTTTATGGAGATCATTTTTTTGTGCCTTGATAGCCGCTTTTATTTTACGATCTATAAATCCATTTGGTAATGAGCATTCAGTACTCTTTTATGTTGAATATAATAAACCATGGATATTTTTTGAATTAATACCTTTTGTCATGCTCGGAATAATTGGTGTAAGTTTATCTTTTTGTAAATCTTTTCCTATAATTAAAATATTGTTAAATTATAATTTTTTTCTTTTTTTTTCTATCTTTTATAGGGCGTGATTGCTACTTTATTTATTAAAGCAAATTTATTTTGGTGTCGATATCGTAAAACTTCAAAATTGGGTCAATATCCAGTTACTGAAGTTTTAATAGTGACAGTTGCAACTGCAGTTATTGGATATCCAAATCCATATACTCGAATGAGTACAAGTCAACTCATTTATTTATTATTTAGACAATGTGGAGTATCAAATGCAGATATTTTGTGGTTTGTAAAAAAATTTGTTTTCTTATGTTAATTTTTAAAATTAATTTTAAAAAAATTTTAAAATATAATACTTTTTTTCTCTTTTATTTATATAAATTTCTTTTCTTTTTTTTTGTTCATATAGTGATTATAATAGAAATTTTACTGCTGTAAAATCAGCGATTGAAGTTGCAGCAGCTGGTCCTGGAGTTTATAAAGCTATATGGCTTCTCGTTTTAGCATTAATTCTAAAACTTGTTATGACAATATTTACATTCGGCATGAAAGTACCTTGTGGATTATTTATTCCATCACTTTGTTTGGGAGCAATAATGGGACGTATTGTTGGGATTGGAATGGAACAACTTGCATACAATTATCCACATATTTGGATATTTAGTGAAGCATGTTCAACTGGTGTTGATTGTATAACACCTGGATTATATGCAATGGTTGGTGCCGCAGCGGTTCTTGGCGGTGTTACTAGAATGACTGTTTCTCTTGTTGTAATAATGTTTGAATTAACTGGAGGCGTACGATATATTGTACCGTTAATGGCAGCTGCTATGGCAAGTAAATGGGTTGGTGATGCTCTTGGAAAACAAGGAATTTATGATGCTCATATTGGTTTGAATGGATATCCATTTCTTGATAGTAAAGACGAATTTCAACATACTACTTTAGCAGCTGATGTCATGCAACCAAAGTAATTGTATTATTATTATTATTAAAATATATTTTTGTAAAATATTTTTAATTTAACATTAGTTATAGTTTTTCTTCATAGTCATTAAGTTTAATTTTTTTTAGACGCAATGAAGCTCTGCATGTGCTTACTCAAGATTCAATGACAGTTGAAGATGTTGAAAATTTATTAAAAGAAACGGAACATAATGGTTTCCCTGTAATAGTTTCAAAGGAATCGCAATATCTTGTTGGTTTTGTATTACGAAGAGATTTGAATCTTGCAATAGCAAATGCTAAACGTATGATAGAGGAAATTACTGGACAATCACTGGTTTTATTTACGAATGGAAACAATATCCAAAATCATTCTCCTCCACCACTTAAATTAAAAAAAATTCTTGATATGGCTCCAATAACAATTACTGACCAAACACCTATGGAAACTGTTGTTGATATGTTCAGAAAATTGGGATTAAGACAAACACTTGTTACACATAATGGGTAATTAATTTTTATTGTTGTGCATATTATTTGTTATATGAGTAATATAAAATTATATTTATTTTTCACTTATTTATTTTTATAGTCGATTACTTGGAGTTATTACAAAGAAGGATGTATTGAGACATGTGAAACAACTTGACAACGAAGATCCTAATTCTGTATTATTTAATTAAAATTTATATAAAAAATATATATATGACAGATACATTGTTTTATAATGCATGGTATTAACCAAAAAAATTGGATACACTATGCCAATAGTATGGTTTTGATATTTTCATATAATTGTTAATATTTGTTTTAATTATTAGTAATTAAAAATAAATAGGTAAAATAATTTTAACTCACTGCACTTCGCGAGTTTTTATGTTTTATTATGGCATTTTTCAATTCAACTTCTATTCACAATGTTAAAAAAATTTTCTTTTACAATTAAAACACGGAATACTGCTCAATATTTTTTATAATTTTTTAGATTTTCATTTTAATTCATTATGTTTATAAATATATGTTATTTGATTATTATGCTATGTAATATGTTATGTATATTATATTTAAAAACGTTATATCATAAATGAAATGAATTTTTATAGTTAAATCGATAATGAAACCAAATTCTAATACATTTAGAAATAAATATGTTATATAGGTAGAATAGCGTATAGCGCAACAAATTTTATTGCTAGCAATTTAAAAATAATCTATATTTAAATCTATTAAGAATAATATCAATTTTATTTTTCTCGTAACTTTAATGTTTTAAATCTATTACATTTTTTGGAATATTTGCTATGCATATGTATGTACATATATTATGATTAATATGATTAATTTTGATTTTGTTTTGTATATTTTGGATTAGAAAGTAGCAAGAATTTATATGAAAGATAATTAAAAGAAAAAAGTTATTTTATTCAATATTTTTTATTTATGTTAAAAATATATTTTTGCTAATACAATGAGCGAATTATGAAATCTTTTCGTATACATCACAAGTTTTTTGTGATCATTCTCATCTTCTGTCGATTCTCAATATACATATGTATATATGCAAATATAGTACAATATGTACGCATTATATATACAGGTAACTCTTGCATAATACAGTATTTTTACAATGCAGTTTCGATATAACGTTTTTGAATTCACTTTTTATATATAATCGAAATTTCGCACAATACAATCAGAAATCTAAATCCCGCATTATACGAGAGTTATCTATATATATATATATATATAAAATGTATTTGTATATATATATATAAAAATGAATCTATGAATATGAATATGAATATTGAGATTACATAAATGTATCTTAATATGTATGAATGTTAAAATATAAATGTAAAAATAAATATTATTTAAATAATATTTATAGTAAAATCTTATAAGGAGTTATTAGTAATAAATTATTAATTTATTTAAATTAATTTCCTATTCTTTTTTAAATAATTGATATTTTATGAAAAAAATATAAAAGTATAAGTAAATATAATACTAGTTAGTAAATTAGGTATGAATTCATAAATGTAAAATATCAATTTAATATTTTCACAATATATTTTCCGAAGGATTATGTATTTATTTTTAAAAATATAATTATTTTTTAAATATGTTACATTTAAATAAAATTGATATTAATTAAATATTTCATGTGGTAAAAGCAATGCTAGAGGACAAATCAATAAGTATTTGAAAGACAGTTTGTAGTTATAGCTATATAGCCTGAGGAACTAGGACGTTTTATTCGAAATTTAAAGTCGATCAAAGAGAAAATTGCAGATGAATATCACATGTGTCATGTGGAAATGAAAGATTCGTCAAAAAAATTTTCAAACTAGCAAAGATATCTTAAATTGAAAAAATTATAATAATTGAAAAGAAAAAAAAAAAAATAAATAAAAATGAAAAAGAACGAACAACTGTTGACACATCAAAATAATTCCATAATTTTATAGAAAATTCGATACTTATGTAAAAATTAAACTTTTTCTAAATCATAGAATCATTATGATCTTTTATCGTCGAAATAGTTTGTTTCGTTTTAAAAAAAAAAGAAAAAAAAAAATACGATTAATCAAGAAAAAAGACGAAGGAATCATAATGTTTGCTGACCACAATATCACCTGCAGGGGTCAGTTGTAGCTAGAGTGGGGAATAGCGTGGAGGGTGGTAAAGAGTATTCGTGCAGGCTGTTGGTTCGCTAGTTTCGTGGTAGCGATAACCCCCGATGCGCGTGTGCACCTATGTATTTCAATGTGTTAGGTTTAGATAGATTCGCTTATACAAGGAAAGAGAGACCTCAAAGCCGTTTTCCTCGGTCGTTCAATACGCGCGCGCGCGAAACGAATCGACTTCGTCCATAGTATCGTCACAGTTCTCGTCGGAGACGTTCGTGATTTTGCACCCTTGTTCAAGTCACAATTTACCGAACTATATGACGAGGGTACACCACTGTTTCCTTTCTTATTTTCCTTCATCTCTATTTCTATCTTCGCCTTTCCCTTTTTTTAACATTTTTTCTTTTATTAAATCTCTCGTTTTCTTTGCTACCTCGTTTCTCTTTACGTTATTTTCACTTGTTATATTTAAATACGTATCAGTTTTTATTCCGATTCTATTTCTCATTTCCATTTTAATACGTGCTATTTTAACTGTCCCCACACTTTATACATTGTTTTTCTTGTCTAATTCTTTTTTCCTCCTTATCCTGTTTGTCGTCACGTCGTTGTCATTTCATTCAAATCTTATTCGGGACACTGTTCAGAACTTGATCTTCGAATCTCCTTGGATAAAGCAGATGGTAAATATGATTCGCGAGTGTTATTGTACATTACTGGAGTGACCAGTAAGCAACAGACTGATTTTGCGTCATTTCCTATTGTTATTCCTTCTTGTTATTTGACATTGTTTTCTATCGCGATGCGATCAGCCACGGAATCGTGTGTGAACGATATCCAGGAGACAACGTCGCAGAGCAGACCGGATTAGGGATACATCGATCATCAAGAGATCAAAGAAAGAAATCACGCAACGTCTCTTTCGAGTATACTCTCTACCCTTTCTTTTTTTTTTCTTCCATATCTTCCCTCTTTCTTACTCATTTGACATTTCCCTTCTCTTTCTTTTTAATCATCTCCATTTTCTCTTTCATTTTCTCTCATTTTCGATTTCCTTCTCAACTTTTTTACCGCTTGGTGGTGAAACGCGTCGCAGCGGCACGATCGTCATCGACGAAAAAAGAAGAATCTATATACTGTACCGCGACATACATTCGAGTTCGCGCTCAGTCAATAGCAGCTGCATCCTTTAAAATTTCAAAAGAACCACAAATACAAGAGTATCCACAAGCGTGGAACGCATTGTGATCGAATATCAAACGACCGGCGACCAAATTACCGGGAAAAAAAACTGCCTTCCACCTTAATACGGGTTATATCACCACGATTTCGAGGAGAAACGAGCCAACAAATCGCGAGGAGTAAACAGTATTATGCGTCTACACTTTTGTTTACTATTTAAGAAAAGAGATATTTACAAAAGAGTCAATATGAGTTTGCAAATCTCGTAGATAAAAGAAGGAAAAAAGAGGAAAGAGAACGAGACAAGTTCTGTGTAGGAACCGCAACGATGAAAGGTACAAATTTCGATGAACCGAGGAACCAAAGATTCCAATGATACCTTCGCAAGGTGGCCGTGAGGGATATAAAGGTTCTCCCAACCCTCCGAGCAACGGCTCTGAGGACAATGGCTTCGCTAATCGACCTCGAGTGGCGGGCCTTTACACGACGAATCTCTTCAGACAAGAGCTCGTTCGATCGTCAGAAGAGACTGGTGCTCGATCTCATGGTCCCGCGCGAGATATTCTTGAAAGATCCCCACGAGAGATTGGAAGCCAAAGAAGTTTAAATCTTCCTACGGGTATTGCCGAGGAATTTGAGCTATTGGATCGGTCGAGAATCGGGATTTCGAGGACGCCTCAACCATTAAGAAGGGCAGAGGTGGCCGTTGCTCATTATGAGCCGAGATCTAGATTCGACGAGTCGGTCAGGCGAGGGGATCATTATGGATCGCCGTCTGTCGAGAGGACGATCCGTGGGAGGGAACACGAGCAACAGGAAGGATGCGTTGTACCCGATACAATTCGAAGATCCCACGCTGAATTTTCCGAGCAGACGTTATGGATGGAGTCGGGTATCGATAATTCTAAAATACCTATTTCAACTGGCGATTTTGCTGGAAGAAGGGGGCAAGATGATAGTTCCACTTTCGCATCAACATCCGCCTCGATACTCATTTCACCCGCTAGCGAAACAAGCGAATGCGATGCGATCTCGCCCCCGGAAGTGGAGAAGCCATCACCGCCACCGTACACGGGCCTTAGCCCGCCTGAATATACCGAGCACGTGTACGAAACTAGTGAAACACCTTCGCCGATATTTCCAAATTATCCGTTGACATCGTACGCGGAGGAGACGCGTCACAGGCGTTCGAGATCCTCTGTTTCGGACGCCGAACTTGAATTTATAGTACGCAAGGAACGTTTAAGAAGCGAGGATCGGTTTGAGTCGGAACACTTGGAGAAAGATTCGAGGCAAATTGAATCCGAGCATCGAGATTTTTCTAAAACGATTAAATCCACGGATGAGGATGCATCGAGATCGAGGGATGTGGCGAGGTTACGACCTCCTTTAACAGCAGTGGCGGGCGCTTCGGCCGATTCTGGGACCGGTGATTCCGGAAGTGCGGAGATCCAGGTGGATCCTCTTGGTACGCCTAGGACAACGACCGCCGGCGAGATTTTGGATGTAGGGAACGGGATTGAAAACGGTCAAGCTGCCAATAAATCGACGATTAAAACTCCCACGAACAATAAACAAACGGTTAAACTGTTCACAAAAGAAAGCCTCGACAGGTTGGAGAATAGAACTGTGCAACTTGTCAGAGATTATGGATTTCAACCGAAGAAACGGATGTCGGTCGAAGATGGTGCGGTGCTTCCAAATAAATATGAACCTTTCCCAACCGATCTTTACGGCAGGCCTCTCGAAGAAATCGATAATTTTATTTACGACGAGGTATGTTTTTAAGCATACGTACTTTTTTCTTGTTATTTTATAATAAAAGTTCAATTTTAATGAAACACGTGGAAAGTTTTAAATAGAATTTATAATGTTATCAAAAGAAAAAATTAAAATCGTCAAATTGATAAGCAGAATTTATGAATTTCGAAAAATAAAAATCTTATTTCATAAAAATGATAAAAATTAAAGCAAACATCTCTCTTTTTTTTAAATAAATATTTTTTCAAATCATAATTGTTATAATATAAAAACGTTTAATTCTCAAAGTACAAATCAAGAACGGTGGCCAATAATATATACAAATTTATCTAATTTTTGTTACTACCTATCGTTATTATCAGTTGGATCAAAAATGATCCAATCATCGAATAATAAGAGTTAAATATTGATATTTATTGAAAATAAATCATCAATATTTTTTTATATCTCTTCTCTCGGATTCTCGTGAAATTCGATGATTTGATTCATGTATCATGTGTTTCAGACATTTTGCGTAGTATCGAAGAGATTTCGTAAAAATTACATCCACAGATTTACGGCGACGAACAGTTGGTTCATATTTTCTCCATGGAATCCTATAAGACGATATTGTATTTACTTAAGCACGAATCAGTACTTCGATTATGTAGTCATGGCTACGATAATATTAAATTGTGCCTTCCTCGCCATGACAGAAACTATCGAGGAAGCCGAGTAAGCATTTTCACAAACCATTCAACCATTCGAATTAATCAGACATTTAGGGTAGGGTAATGTAACATGTGCCTTCGCCTCTTTTTATTTTTTTCAGATATATATTCTTAGCTATATACACGGCTGAAATGGTGATCAAGTCGATAGCTAAGGGATTTGTGCTCAATAAGTATACTTATCTGCGAAATCCGTGGAACTGGTTGGATTTCGTAGTTATCACTAGTGGCTATGCGACTATAGGGATGGAAGTAGGAAATTTAGCTGGATTGAGAACATTTCGAGTATTGAGAGCTCTTAAAACCGTTTCAATTATGCCTGGTAAGAATCTAAGAAAAGCGACTATTAATAATCGGAAATTTTTTCCCTCTTTTTTTCTCGTAATTATAATATAAAATATCGTACAAACCCGATTTTCTAATTAATGAATCACGACTCACAGAGAATGTTGTAGTATATTGTGAAAGATTCTTGGTTATTTTTAGTTGGAACTATTTTTATAGAAAATTTTATTATGAAAAGTTTTATCACTTATTATATTTATTTAAATATAATATTCTATATTTGAAATATTCTATTATATAGGTTTTTTATGAATGAAAAAAATTGATTAAAGGCCAGTGCAAAGGATATTTAAAGCATGTAGATCTATTTAAAAGTCCATTATAATTATATTTTATATTATCTTAATTAATGGTGCAATAATATATTATCATATTAAATATAAAAGAAAAAATTTATTTTTAATATATTAATAAATTCATTTATTAACAATAGATAGAAATTTATTATACAAATATAAATTAATCGTTGTGTATTAGAAAATTTACAAAAAAATTTATTTACTATAAGGAAATAAGGAAATAAAAAATAGAAAAATAATTGTTTACCTAATATTCTTGCAGGCTTAAAAACCATCATAAATGCATTGTTACATAGTTTTAAGCAACTTGCCGAAGTAATGACGCTCACGATCTTTTGTCTGATGGTTTTTGCACTTTTTGCTCTACAAGTTTATATGGGTGAACTTCGAAATAAATGTGTTAAAATTTTGGAATTCAATGATACACAAGTCGATTGGAAAGAGTACGTATTGTTTATCATATACATGTAAATATACTTGTTAGATATACGTGTTGCTTTTATAGTATTTATATATATGTATACATATACATATGTATCTACTTGAGAGACAATAGCTCGTTGACTCTCAAGAGGCATTAACCGATACCTTATACCGTCCACAGGTGGACTTGGAACTCATCCAACTGGGCATTCGACGAAGATGAAGAACCAATAATTTGCGGTAACGCGACTGGCGCCAGGTTAGTCAAACTTGGTTCATTACTAGGCGCGAGTATTCTGAATAACATCTCGTTTTAACGCGAAAAATCTACCTTTTAGACATTGCAACGAAAGTTACATTTGCCTTTGCGTTGGCCCAAATCCAAATCATGGTTATACAAATTTTGATAATTTTCTCTGGTCAATGCTCACCACGTTTCAGTTGATTACTTTGGATTATTGGGAAGACGTCTACAATAAGGTAGTTAGTCAATTTTTTGTATGAATTATTATTTTATTATTTTTACACATTTTTATTAAATTCTTAAAATTTTTAAAATTTGAAATTTTCAAATTCTTGAATACTCTTTTCTTTTTTTTTTCCTAAGAAGTATTATTTTGTTGAAAACTAAAAATTAAACAATTTTTAATTTGTTAGAATTTTTAAATTCAAGCGTTTTTTCTTAAAAAATGAAAGCAAAAATAAATGATAAATAATATTTATCTTTTCAATTTATGAAAAATTAAATTTTTATATTTCATTTTTTCTTAATAAAACATTGAAATATATTTGAGAAATAATCATTTAAAATTGAATCTAAACTTCGAAAAAATAATTATTAATTATTAATAAATAAAAATTTATATTATTATAACAATATTCTTTATTAAGTTTTTTATAATATTTTTATAAATTATTGTTTTCCTTGATTTTTACAAAAATAGTTTCGATGTGTTTTAACAACTTCAAGTATTCTATTCCTAATTATTTTATTTTTCGATACAATCATTACTATTTTAATAATCAATATTTGTATTCATACAAGGAATGATAATATCGAGTCCATTAGGTATTGTCGGCGTGCGGACCTATCAGCGTCTCGTTCTTCACGGTGGTCGTGTTTTTTGGATCATTTTATTTGATCAACCTGATGCTCGCTGTCGTTGCATTGAGTTACGAGGAGGAAGCAGAAATTACAAACGAGGTGTGTAATCGTTTCAATTGCACGCTTTCGATTTCTCTCATCCTTACGATTGATATAACAGGAACGAAGGAAGGATTTAACCGACCATCGCGAGGACTCGACGTTTAGTTTCGACCCGACAAAAATCAATGTGAAGACGCTTGCCAAAGAAAAGCAAAAAAAATTGGATGCAAGAAAAGGGGTTCTCTTAAGTAGTTACACGCGTAAGAAGACGCGAAGAAGAAGACGTGGGAGAAGCACTGCCGGTTCCACTTCATCTGGTCAAGATAAAGGTGGCTCTGTGCCAAGCAGGTATACACTTTTATCACCCGAGTAGAATTGAATTGAGCGCGGAAAATGGAAAAATTGTCGAAAGATTTTTTTTAAAAAAAAAAAAAAAAAAGCTAGATGATTTTTTATTATAATTTTCTCACCGATTAGGTCGGTGACACCGAGCCCGAATCCAAGTCCAAGACACTCAAACGTTCGACCGTCTCATTTACTTCTACAAAATGTCAATCCGCGAACAGCTGAAAATAATGGAGTTCATAGATTGGCGCCAAATCGTGGTATGCTTCATTCTCGACAAGCAAGTAACAACAGTAATCAACAATCGTCGTTAGATGATTCCGGGGTTGTCGACGATCATGATGCCGATGATGTAACATCCGTGGAAGAGCACGATAGACGCGATAACAAAGAATGTAGGGGCAATTGGCAAGAGAGGACGCCCACCAATAATAAGAATGGGGACACCAATGGCGAAACGAATCCGGATCAAACGAGAAATGGAATGAACAATGAGACGGAAGTAAACGACAATGAACGAGAAGAATCGGAGGCAACCCATTCCGGTAGTTATCTTCGAACATCTGCAAATATTCCTGTCTCTCTTGCTGGCGGACCCACTCGAGAATTTCGAGTGTTTAAGTGCAATGGTGTGAAAACAAAGAAACAAATGTACACTTTACCACCAGAGTATTTATCGCACATTGTTATTTTAGGTAGGATCATTTATACGTGCAGAGAATTCCTGAAATCGTGGAAAAAAAGTAAAGAATGAATCGAAAATATGGAATAAAATTTTTTCGAAAAGATTAAGTTTGAGAATTTGTCAAATTATATAATTATATATAATAAGTATTTAAACTCAATCTGCTTGGTTCATTTATTATCGATCTTACGTTTTAAATTATACCAAATATTTATTCACATTGTTATTCACAAACATGAATAATTGAAGCAGATTGTCTTTAAATACGTCCATAAATAACAAATTTTCTAAATACTTGCATAAAAAATTTTTTACATAAAAAATTTTTTACATAAAAAATTTTATTCTATATTTTTTTTAAGTTAGAAATCATCTATCCTCTTTTAATGATGATTACGATTTCAGAAACATTCCATCGTATAGATTCAAAATGAGAATTATTAACGATCTATTCGTCTCGTGTTCTAGATGATCTACCGGATAGAAATTGTGAAAAATGCATCCAATGCTGCGTAGATTACGAGGGTTGGCTACGATTTCAGAATTGTTTGTACAAGGTAGGTATGCTAAAAAGGTAAAGATAGCGTCGAGAGGGGAGCGTCTTCGGAGATGAGAACGCAAGTATTCTTATAACATAATATAATTCGATATTTTTTACATATTATTTTATTAAAATATTGAACAAAACGAATGAATTGTTGTTAAAATCAAATGAATAAAAGTTATAATGAATAAAAAAAAAAAGAAAGAAAGAAAACGCTCGACTCTCGATTGATCAATGGCTCGTATCTAGGTAGTGAGAGATCCACTATTCGAGTTGACGATCACACTGTGCATCGTCCTCAATACCGGCTTTTTGGCAATGGAACATCACGGAATGAGCGAATCGATACGACAGGCGCTCAACATCGGTAATAAAGTGTTTACCAGTATCTTCACCTTCGAATGCTTGCTGAAGCTGTTGGCGCTGAGTAAAGATTTCTTCGCCAACGGATGGAACAATTTCGATTTGATAATAGTGTCAGCGTCTCTGATAGATCTTACCTTCGAGCTGGTAGACGGTCTCTCCGTGATACGCGGACTGAGGCTTCTGCGTGTGTTAAAATTGGCACAATCCTGGACAACGATGAAGGTTCTCCTCAGCATTATTATCTCGACGATCGGCGCTCTTGGAAATCTCACCTTAGTTCTGGTGATCGTGATTTATATATTCGCCGTGATCGGCATGCAATTATTCAGTAAAGATTACACATTGGACAAATTCTATCCGGATCCTGTACCACGTTGGAACTTTAACGATTTCTTTCACTCGTTTATGATGATATTTCGTATACTTTGCGGAGAATGGATCGAGCCGTTATGGGATTGCATGAGAGCGGAACAAGAAGACGGACCCGAGGCATGCTTCGCTATATTTTTACCGGCTCTCGTCATGGGTAATTTTATGGTGTTGAATCTCTTCCTTGCTTTACTGCTCAACAGCTTCAATTCGGAAGAGTTGAAGCAGAAAAAGGAAGAGGTCGGCGAGGATTCGAAACTCGCAAGATCGTTCGATCGTATTCGTTCGATTATAAGAAAAAATAAATGTTCCCGGATGGGGCAAATTGTCGCAAAAGGAAGAGGGAAAGATCCTCGTTTCGAAAAGATCGTGCGAAGAGTTATGGATCGATCCGACAATGAGACTAAATACGCCATTCAAGAGACTGTGCTCAACCTTCCAAAGGATAACGTTTACAATAGATCTTATCAAGAAAGTTTGAATCAGCCAGTTTTTACTTACGATCCGGTTTACTCTCAATCTCAGATGGAAGGGCAAAGATACGAACGGTGGGAAAAAGACGATGAAGAAAAGAACGAAACAACGTATGACGAAAAGAATTACTCGAATAAAGAAAAAGAGATGGAAATGAACGAAAACAAGGAAGAGGAATGTCAAGATCTGGAAGTCGTGAGAGATTCCTCGTGTTCGAACAAAGCACCCGCGGAAGAAAGAATCGCGATGCTACCTCAAAAAGATCCATTTCCTAGACACGAGGATCGAATACCTAAGCGACCTTGGCACGCGCTCGTCAGTTATGTCGATGAACTGACCGTTGGTGGTAGAAGAGATAGCAAGGGGAAATATATCGACGGGATGGGTTCTTTCCCCGGATTTGGAAGGAGTAATCGGCGTAAAGAACCGCAAGATTGCTTTCCACGACAGTGTTACCAGAAGTAAGAACCAATCTAACCGCACTTCGAACTTTCTCTTCTTTTGCCCGTGTGAATGACGTTTGATAGCGATATTGTATGTGCAGGTGTACCTGCATCGATCGGTGTATTGCAACAGCTATTGGCAAAAAATGGATCAAACTACGAACAATGATTCTATCGGTCGTTGACACGCCTGGCTTCGAATGGATGATCCTAGTTTTAATTTTTGCATCTTCCATAACGCTTTGTTTTGAAGATATTTACCTAGATGATAATCCTTTTTTGAAGAAAATCCTCTATTGGACCAATCTTGGCTTCTGTGCGCTTTTCAGTATTGAGATGTTACTCAAGTGGTTAGCTCTGGGTTTCTGCAAATATTTCACCAGTTTTTGGACAATCTTGGATTTTATAATTGTCTTTGTAAGTAGAGTTATAAATTCAACAGCGGCATCGATTTCAATCGTATACACACGCACACACACACATATATATATATATTATATGTGTTTCGTGTATGTGCAAACAAAAGCACATATGTGTGCGCGAGCGCATGTGGTGTAAATTTTACGTCCATCTTTGCTGCATGGATTTTTGTTTATCGTCGATCGTAACTATCGTGTTACGATCTCGCTCTTTGTCTCACTTTGTCTTTCTCATTTTTATGCATTTATTTCTTACATTTTTTATATGTGTCGCCTTGCGGATTCAGGTACGTGCAATATTAATATGTCGCTTTTACTCAATTTGATCATGGCTGAAATATCCTTGCAACGCTTTATATCTTAATGCGATCCACCAGAATTTCAACTAATTTGTCCAATTTTTTTTATTCCACCTTAATATTAATTTCTCTCATATTATGCACTCGTATAAATTTTCGAATCTTGAGATATTAGTAGACCGATTGCACTATTTCTTATCGTTACATATTTTTTTTATATATTCGTTACACGAATATATATATTCCTGTAATTTTATGAAGAATGAATAAGGATAAAATAGAATGAGTTCGATAATTTTTTTATAATATAAAATGAAGAAGTCTGTTTATAAAATCCCCAAATTTTTATACGCGATATTTTTTTTTAACGATTTTAGATATTAATATTTTTGCAATATGTAAACTGATTCTTAAAACATTAATGTGAGATTATAAAGACGATCCATTAGAATTTTTAGAGAAAAATATGCATATTTTTGTTATTAGTTTTATGATTTTAATAATTTTGGTATATAAGTTATTCTTATAATCAATAGTATGATTTCGAAAAATTAAAAATTTTTTATTCATTTAAGCAAAAAGAAATGTATATATTTTTCAAAGTTGCACTTAACAAAACAAAATTGCAATCTAGAAATTTTCTACGTATGTATAGTATACATAATAACTATGTTACAAAATGATATTTTTTTTATTTATAATAATACATACAAATATCAAAAGAATTAATTATTTGGTTAAAAATAGATAAAGACATAGCATTTTTTGTTAAGATTGTATTTTTAGAAGTTTCAAGATTATTAATATTTTTTAAACCGAACTACATATTTTTATCATTATAACGTAATAACTGAGGTCAAGATCGATTAAATGACCTAAATACCATGATACTATGACTTTCAAGCGACCTTGAATACAAAAAAATTAGACTACAAGAAATCAATTTTCTTTTTTATTCAAAAAGAATTAATTTTGATTTAAAAATTATAGTATTTAGATTATTGAATCTTGACTTTAGTTATTAATTATGTTATGATGATAAAAATATAATTGTTAAAAAATATGACCTTAAGAAAGAAAATGTTGTCACGTTTATTCAAATCGAATAATTTATTCTCTTGATATTCGCTAAGAGACATCGCTTTGTAACAGAGTTATTGAAATAATATCCTGTATTTATTTTTATATTCTTATATTCATATTATATTTTAATTTATTTTTATTTATTAATTATTTATTTACTTATTAAGTTAAAATAAGAATTGATAAATAAAGATTAATATATATATTATATGTCAACTGTAATATTTTTAAAATGATTATATAATTATAAAAAAAATATAATTAATAAAATAAAATAATAGATATAAAAAGCATGTTTTGAAATTAATTTTATATATTATCTTAGTAATCTTATATTATACATAGTGGCACAAAATTTCTGTTTTTATTTTATTTTTTTAATGAATTTTTTTCTATTCTCTTAGTATCAATCAATGAAACTTTTCAATTAAGTATTCAATTAAGATTTTCAATTAAGAAGTTATGTATTATTTTATTAAAAATTAAAATTTATTAAAATTTGAAATGTGCTAAATATAAATTAAAATTCTATAAAAAATTCTAATTATCAATTATATTTTCACTTAAATATTTACATTTAAATATTTTGAGTGAAAAATTCATATGTGTTGAAAAATTATGAATAAAAAATGTATTCAAGATTTATTTGTTTATGATAATCTATCTAGTTTAATTAATAAAATACATTCTTTTGAAACATTTATTTTTATATCGTCAACATTAATAATAATGTTTGTAAATATTTCAAACTTCAATTAATGAAATATTTTAATAATTTTCTATTAGTTTTCTTTTATCTATGCTTTCATAATTTCTTATCAATTATTTAATATTTATTCTTTCGAATCCCAATATAAAATATTGCATATTGCAATGTAAAATATTACAAAGTGCAAATGATTTCACATTTTGATTTTTTTTATATTTAATTTAATTTTTAAACATTATTATTTAAGTTTGAAACTTTTTTTCATGGTCAATCTACCGATTAGCTTCCTCCTCATTGATCTTAATGAGCCTGAAATATGTTATAAAAAGCTTTATTTTGAACTTTCTTTTTTATGCATAAATGATGGTCAATTTTAATTTTCGAATTATTTGCAAAAAAATTTAATACTAAATCATTGTTTATATATGTCTATGTGTATGCTTATAATAATATATGTTCAATATACCATCATTACTTAAAATACTGATAATCATATATAATAAATAAGCTCGAAAATCTACTTTTTTATGAAATTGAACGTGAAATTTTTTTAAGATTTTTTTTATATTCTTTTTATATATAGAATTATTCGTAATTCATAGTATAAATGAGATCAAAAAGATTCTATGATTCGAAATAATACGAAAATTAAGAATAACTAAATTACATGAATATCCATTTTTCTTAAAACAAATTTGAAAATTTTTCAAATATAAGTGAAATTAGTTAATTTTCTATAGCTTCTTGTATATGAATGAACTATAGAAGATTATTATAAACACGAAAATAAGTATAAAATATATCTTTTCCATTTAAAAATTAATTATTAAGAATTTGAAAACTCATCGATTATAGGATTTCTTGATATTTTAAAAACAAGGACTTAAATAATAAACTTTTATTTTACATTTTTTACTTATTTTCATATACAGAATAATTATCATTGATATCTATTGAATTCATTTGTATCAAGAATTTCATTTATATTTGAAAAATTTCAAATTTGATTTATTCGAAATCAAAGATTCATATGAGAAAAATTCATTCTGTATTTTCGTTTTATTTTGAGCCTTGATCTCATTTGTACTATGAATTATGGATCAATCTGTATATAAAACGAGAAAACTAACTTCGATCATTGTAATTTCGGTCGTTCAAGGATTGTTTTATACTTTATTTTCACATTCCGGAGATCTGAAAAGAACCCGTACTTGCTACGGATACTAAGTAAGTGATATTTGTTCATCTGTTATATCGTATTTATGCAAACAGTTGAAAAGGGGCGATCGCGTACTGTCGTACGTGCTCCTGCGAATGCATACATAGTATAAGAATTCAATGTAATAATACCGAAAGTTTTTTGCTAACTAACTCTAAATAATTTGAAACTTAAGCTTTATGTAGAATGGAAAAAGTTGCTCAAAATGATATTTTTTTAAATATCATTCAATAAGGAAGGAGCTAATCGGCAAATTCATTTTTTTTCATAGAACAGATTACAAATATTTGGATTTAAGCAAAATTAAATCATTTTTTTTACATTTAAAAATTCAAAAATTTAGATGATCAAATCAAAATATAAAAGTTAAAAATGAAAAAATTGCATTTAAAGCTTCGTTTTCAGTTTTCAGTCGCTAAATAAATAACAAAACCGATAATATTCTATAATATAAATTCTTTTATTTTTAGTTTTATTTTGACATGATAAATTATTCTTTAAATATTTGGATATTTGTTATTAAATATCTTGTATATACAATACATATATGCAATAATTTCCAAGTAAAATAAAATTCCAAGTTAAAGAAAAATCAATCAAAAATAATTTCAAGAATAATGTGATTTTTGTTTTTTTTATAATGTACTTATCTTATAATTAAGAAGATTATTTATTATTGATACGTGCACAATTATAGCTTCAGCTTTATAAAATGCTTTAAAAAAAAATCTCAAATGTGTATATTGTTTTGCATGGTATTTTATGTATCGCTATTACTGTTGTTCCCTAAATATTTAAATAAAATAACTATCCGATCATTTCTATTTTGTCTTTTCCTCTTTCTCATTTCGATAAATGAAATCGTATATAAACTATAAAAAATTTTTTTGAATATTTATCTACGTATTATTTATATATAAATAGGAAATTATTTATTTTCAGTCTTTATTGTTTTCGTTTTAATTAGAACATTTTTAAAATAGAAAATTTTTAGAAAAAATTTACGATTAATCATTCATTATAATATACAAGTAGCATGTTATATATTTCTTTGAATGATAAAAGAAAAAAGAAAATAAACGAGTATCTTCAAAAATCGTAATTTAATTTTTCTTGAACAGGTATCAACATTTAGTCTGTTAATAGAAGAAAACGAAAATTTGAAAGTGCTAAGATCTCTAAGAACTTTGAGAGCACTAAGACCTTTAAGAGCAATATCGAGATGGCAAGGCATGAGGGTAAGGGATTGAGTAGATCAATGTTAATAATATAGATTAGATGGCTAATACATTCCTAAAGCTTGGAAGTTAGAAGTATTCCGTATTTTCTTCTTCTTGTCTTTGCTAGATCGTAGTGAACGCGTTGATGTATGCGATACCTAGTATATTCAACGTGCTCCTCGTCTGTCTCGTGTTCTGGCTGATATTTTCTATAATGGGTGTACAATTTTTTGGCGGAAAATTTTTCAAATGCGTTAACGAGTACGGCGAATTATTAGATATATCGGTAAGTAAAATCTTTTTCTGTTGTTTTTTTCCGTTTTAATGGCAAAGAAAAAAGCTAAATTATCGAAAAAGTCGAGAGAAATGAAAGGAAGAAAATTTGAATCGATGAACGTTATTTCTATAGATTGTAAACACGAAAGACGATTGTTTGAGGAAAAATTACTCTTGGGAAAATAGTAAAATCACGTTTGATCACGTGGGAATAGCATATCTAGCTTTGTTCCAAGTAGCCACTTTCGAAGGGTGGATGGAGGTGATGCAGGATGCGGTAGACGCAAGAGGTGTAGATCTTCAACCTCAAAGAGAAGCAAACATCTACGCATATTTCTACTTTGTGATATTTATCGTTTGCGGCTCTTTTTTTACACTAAATCTCTTTATCGGAGTAATTATAGACAACTTTAATATGTTAAAGAAAAAGGTAAGAAACATAAAATCAGTCGAAAAGAGATGCTTGAAAAATAATTTTTTACATATTTCGTCGAACGCTGAAACTTTCTTCCCCATTTTCATTCCCTTTCATCCCTATTTTCAGTACGAAGGTGGAGTGCTAGAAATGTTTTTGACCGAAAGTCAAAAACACTACTACACTGCCATGAAAAAACTTGGCCGTAAAAAGCCACAAAAAGTGATAAAGCGTCCGATGAATCAAATCCTCGCAATGTTTTATGATCTATCGAATTCACGCAGGTAAATGAATCTAAGTTCTATTTGCTTCTTTACGTACTTTCTTTTTTGTTTTTATTCATCATTGAATTTTTCTCTTTTCTTTTTTTTGTTTTCGAGAAATTTAAAACACAGTTTTTTTTATCGATTTCACTATAATATAAACAACAACTACTAAATGTTTCCAGATTTGAAATAGCAATTTTCATTTTGATATTTCTCAACATGCTGACAATGGGAATCGAGCATTACGATCAACCTCATCCAATTTTCTTCGTCCTTGAAGTATCGAATGCATTTTTCACAACTGTTTTTGGCTTAGAAGCAATCGTGAAAATAATAGGACTTCGATATCATTATTTCACGGTGCCATGGAACTTGTTCGATTTCCTCCTTGTGCTGGCTTCAATATTAGGAATATTAATGGAGGATATTATGGTAGACTTTCCGGTGTCCCCGACGCTCCTGCGAGTCGTGAGAGTGTTCAGAATTGGTAGAATCTTAAGGCTCATAAAAGCAGCAAAAGGTATTCGCAAACTGCTCTTCGCTCTGGTGGTTAGTCTTCCAGCGCTATTCAACATCGGTGCCCTGTTAGCTCTAATTACTTTTATTTATGCCATTATCGGCATGTCAGTATTTGGTCACGTTAAGAAACAAGGTGCGCTTGATGATATGGTGAGTAATGTCATTTAAATTTTTTCCAATTTATTTTTTTCTATATCTCTATTTTTCTCGATTACGCGTTATCTTTTCCTCTCTGTTTGTTTTCTCTTATTTTCTCGTTTCATTCCCTGTAGGTAAATTTTGAAACTTTTGGTAGAAGCATGCAATTACTGTTTCGATTAATGACCTCAGCTGGTTGGAACGACGTGTTAGAATCATTGATGGTACAACCACCGAATTGCGATCCGACTCCAACTAATCGGCAATTGAATGGAAATTGCGGATATCCTCTATTGGCAATAACCTATTTTACTTCTTTCATCATAATCAGCTATATGATCGTTATCAATATGTACATTGCTATTATTCTCGAGAATTTTAATCAGGCCCATCAAGAAGAAGAAATCGGTATTGTCGAAGACGATCTAGAAATGTTTTACATTCGATGGTCCAAGTAAGTGTATTTACTTTTGTATCTTTTTACTTTTTATTTTTCTTTTTGGTTATGCTTTCTATCGCAAAATCAACATTAACACGTGTAATCATAATTAATTCATAGATACGATCCGCACGCGACACAATTCATAAATTTTTCGCAATTAAGCGATTTCATAGCAAGTCTGGATCCACCATTAGGGATTTCGAAGCCCAATATGGTTGCACTAGTTAGTTTTAATCTACCTATCGCAAAGGGTAATAAGATTCATTGTCTGGACATTCTGCACGCACTTGTCAAGCACGTCCTTGGACACGTAGAAGAGTCTGAAGATTTTCGAAAGCTGCAGGAACAAATGGATATTAAATTTAAGAAACAATTTCCCACTCGTAAAGAATTAGAAATTGTTTCTTCAACGAGAATGTGGAAACGTCAAGACAAAGCAGCTAGGTTGATTCAACGTACCATCAGGGAATATATAACGTGAGTAATGTTAATTAATGTTTCCATTTAACGTTCTTCAAATATGATTCTACAATAAGAGTTTACGTTGTATTATTCAGAGCGAAAAAGGAACGTGAAAGGATGGCTCAAGAAGTGGATTCTCAGACTCAGACGTCAAGTCCTGGTGGTGGGAACGAGGGTAGGGGCGGGGGTGGATGGAGTGGCAAAGTATCGGCTTTTCTACATGTGCATAGAGGTAGTCGAGCCAGTAGTCGCAAGTCCTCGAGGGCCAGCGACGCCAGCGATTTCAGCGAGCTCGGTACAGCTTCGGCATGGCTTTTTCCAAATTTACCTCTGCTGTTGCTCTCCGGCGCCACCGGTACTCACGAGGACCTGCCTCCTCCCGCTCTGACCGTATCCCGTCCCTCGCCGACTACAGAACAACAAACGTTTACCGGTTCCTCTGTTGCTTCTGCTACTTCCTCTGATCTACACACTAGGTTTGCGTTTCCTTTTCTTACTCGTTTTCAATACATGTTTAATAATGTGTAATAATTTTACAGTTTAATTATTTTTCTCAATTTTGATTATTTGATTGATTAAAACTTCATTTTATTCTTTTTTTAATAATATTTCGAAATCTTAAAGATAAAACATTTCGTTATATACAAGATGAGCGATCTCTATGAACAAAGTATCATTCTCATAGAGCGTCAATAATATAAAGATGCTAATGATTTTATGCGCAAAAAGAAATAGCAAAAAAAAAATGTAAAAAATTAAAAAACAAATTTTTTTTATTTAAAGTATTTTATTTAAAGTCTATATTATTAATAGTTTATATTTCATGCGAATGCATCCATTGATACTTTTTTTTTTTCAATCACTAAGATTTTTATAGATGTTTGCATTCAATTTCTGTTTATCATTTTTCCAGCAAGCCTTAATAATCTAAACTATTTGCATCAGTTTTAAAATTAATGAAATTATTATGTTATCATTAACAATTATGTGAACATAATTTGAATTTAATCTCTTTAATCTTTGAAATTCCTTCCATTCATTACTTAATCTAATCTAATTTAACTTGAATTTAAAGTTTCTACATAAAAATATATACATATGTCATACTCTCTTTCATATCAAATAAAAACATTTTGTTACTATCATCTTGCATAAATAAAATGATATCGATAAGATTGTTCTTTAATTTTGAATAAAAAAATTTATGAACATATATAATTATATATGTTATTATGTTATTTATTAATTATTAATTTATTAATTTATTATGTTATTTTTTATAGATTTTAATGAAACTTTTTTAATTATTTTGTTGTAATGTAAAAAAATGTTAAATTGTAATGTAAAAAAAAAGCGATAATCGGATTTTAATAATCTTAAAAAATATAAAATTAGTTTGTACTTATAATAATTAATAATCAATTATTTCATAAGTCTTGATTTAAGTTGAATTAAATGATAATTCTTTATCGCTTTTTTCACTACTTGATAAAAAGATCTTTTAACTTAAAATTTTTACTTCTCTTAAATTTTTTATTATTATTATTATTTTTTTTTTATTATTATTAATTAAATCCAATTGCAAATTTTTCCTATTGTTTATTTATGATACAACAAAGTAATTAAGAAAAAATCTTATTCAAATCTATAAAAAGATAATTCTTTTAATCAATATGTTACATTTATATTTAATATAATGTATTTAATATTTTTTTTAAATGTTCCTGATGACTTCTTCTTTTTTAAGATAAATTCAAATGAAAAACCATAGTTAAAAATAATTAAAATTGAGAAAAAAATCACTGAACTCCAATATTATCCAATATACTTTTCTTCTCTAATATTAGATAAACTTTAAAAAATGAAATTATAATACGATAATAATTTACGATAGATCAATCGGGGGTCCAACTCTCGGCCGACAAAATGCCGTTGAAAGTTATCCCGACGAGGAAGTCCCTAGTCTTCCTACGAAGCGCAAATCACTTCCGCCAAGCGCTACAACACTCTCTCTGAACACCTTACATCGTGATATCAAAGAAGCATTTAGCAGACGTTGCGGTAGCCTTCGAAAGAAACATCAACCAGCTCCTGAACCAGCTCCGCTGCCAATCGAATCTACCGATGTAAGCATACTTGTTACGGAACCCAGTCCAGAGAATTCAGCACCGCCTTCAAGACCGGCATTACTTAGACAACAATCCGCCGCCACGGTCGTTCATGTCCTCGTACACAGGGAGAGTGAAGAATATCGAGATGTACAACCCGATAATGCCAGTTGATCTTAGATCATTATGCTCGACATCCTTCCTAAAACAATTTAATGAAAGGCTAATTTGCTTTTTATCGCGTTACTATCACTTCGAGATTCGAATCTAATCAATTCCCTCTCCTCTCCCCCTTTCTTTGACGCTGTTGCCTTATCATCATTACCATCATTTATAATCTTTTTATTATTTCATTATTAATATATTTCAATTAAATTATTTCAATTAAATTATTTATTTGAAACTAAACTATTTATTCTTATATTTAGATTTTACAATATATTTCTTTTCTTTTATAAGGAATCTCTTTTTCTTTTATAAGGAAATTTTTTTTACGATACTTTTCATACTATAATAAATAACAATAGCCTACTTATATATATATCTAATCAATTTATTGCAACGAGCTTAAATTTTTTTCTTCTGCAATAAAAATCCATAGATGAATAATATAATATAGTTTAGGTAGTTTAATTGACTTAATATTACTCTAAACTCGCATTCTTCTACCATGATTAAAAGTAATTGGACCAATTTAGTGAAATATATTTAAATTCCGGTCCCTTATTCAAATTAAATCATTAATACAATCTACTCGTTATAAAAAAAAATGAATAATAATTACATGAAAAAACAAATAATACTGCCTTAAATAGCATAGATTTTTAATTTATAATTATTTTAAAGAAAGAAACAAAAAGAGAGGGAAAGAGAAGATGGAAAGAGGAATATGTACATTTTTTAAAGAGATTGTATAGTAATCAGGTAGTTGTTTTTCTTTATACTTTTAAAGGAACATAGATTGCTAGTACCGCTACTAATTTTATATAATATCAGATATCATAAACAATAGCATTTATAGAACGTAAATGTATATGATGTTTGTCTCATTCAAAATTATTAAAATTACAACATTCCTAATAAGTAATAAGAATACATATTTATCTATTTGCTATTTATGTACGATAAATGAAATTCATCCTGCATTTATTAGAAGAAAATGCTTTCTTTTCTGGGCATAATTCAATATCGAAATAATGAATTATATATTGATTATGCTAATAGATCATGATTGATATATTTTGTTATATGTATATTTATATTGTATATTTGTATATTTATATTTTGTTTATATATATGTATATGTATTATTTATATACATTAATTATATTTGTTTAAGTTAATTATATTAATTAACTTTGACTATGATTAATATTTTGTTAACTCTTTAATACTTTGTTAAATTCTTTAATTATAATAAAAATATATTTTTTCTTTTTATATTATAATCAAAGAACAAATTAAGTACAAACAAAATATTTTAATTTTAATCATAATCTCAATACAATTTTATGATATAGTTTATAATATATCAATATCCGGAATATAAAATATAAAATCATTAATCAATAATTAACAAAATAAATAAAATTAATAAACAAAATAAATAATTAATAAAATAAATAAAATTTATTAAAAATTTGTATTAGTATAAAATGAACAATGTCCAGAAAAGATTCTTATCCCTTATAATAATACACATTTTAAAAATAGAACGCAATTAATTTATTGCATTATAATTGTGTATTAATTAATGTTAAAAAAAGAAAAAACGAATTTCCATTTTAAAATTAGTATTAATTTTTAAATTAATATAATTACATTTCTATTCATATTGTACCTAATATAATAGAAAGATGAATCAAATGAAGTTAACCAATATATATATCGAATATAAAAAAAAAAACAATGTTATAGATTTTTTTGTTCATTTATTTTTCATTTCATTCGATTCATCATAAATATATATATAATATGAAAGAAGTTTGTACATTTCAAACAATTTTATATTTATCTTCGAAGAAAAATCTTAAATTCAATAGTTAACAAATTAATAATATAAATGAAAACAAAAAAAATTTTTATATATTTAAAACAATAATATAAATTGTTTTCATAATTTTATTGGACTCTATTATAAAATTCATTAATAAGGTACAAACCATTTTCTTTTTAATATATAAAATTAAAAAATAAATGATAACAAATATATGAAAATCATATTTTCAAAAAATTATGTAAATTGTTATTCAATTGTTGATTTTGCAAATTATTGACGATTATAGTATATTTATAATTATATTATATCAAAGCAATTTTTCATTTATTTTTTTATTAAAAAAAATATCTTCGGTGATAAGTATTATAAATACATATATATCATTCTAATATATTCATGGAAAATTTTTAGAAAATCTAGAAGAAATTCTGAAGATCAAAATAAATAATAATTATTATATAAAAATGTCGTAAATTTCAATTGCTTAATAAATAAGCTTCAATTGATATTTTTGTATACTAATTTTTGTATTTGTTTTAATCTTTCGAATCAATCTGTTAAAGATATTTGTATTTGTTTTGATCTTTCGTATCAATCTATTAAAGATATTCCATGAATATATTAACAGTATATATTTACATATAATGCACATATAAAATTAATGTGACTATTTTCCATTTTGTTTTTTTCTGTTTTATACAAAATTTATATGTAAAAGAGCTATGTATCATCAAACATTTATATAACATGAAACTAATTATGAAAGAATTAAAAGATATTTAATAACAGAAAGGGAGAGAGGTAGAAAAAAGTGAAAGAGAAAGAGAGAAAGAGAAAAGACAGAAAAAAAGATTTAAGTAGAGAAAGGAACAACGAATTTTGTAGTAATTAAGTTAAATTTTTGCTATAATCTTATTACCAATTATTTTTAATTGTTAGATCAATCTGCAATCAATCAATACCTTCTTTGTCGATCATAATAAATTTGAGATATGTTATAAAATTTATAACATGTTATAAATTTATACAATTTAAACAACTTTTATCTTTATGTATTAGAGTTATTTGCAAAGAATAGAATTTTATTAAATTCTGTCTATGAATGTGTCCATAAAAACATATGCAATTACTATATTTATACATACATATAAATATATGAGAATATATAATATAACGGATGAATTTATCGAAAAACTATTTTTTTATAGATTTATAGATGAATAAATTTTTTAAAATTTTCTTTATAGCTGACTTATGTGAATTTGATATCATTATATTATAGCTTATATAGCTATATTATTTTTAAATTGTTTATATTTTATTTTTATATTTATTTTTTTTGAATTCGTAAAATATCCAAAATCATTATAGATATGTATATATTATAATAATATTTATTATAATAATAAGTATAATGATATTTGTTTATATATTTCTTTAATGATATTTATTATAAGTATTTCTTACCGGTTTATTCTTATATACATAAATAATGTTAATAAATGGTAATCGCATATCAATTTTACACATAATTAAACCGATGATTGGAATTTTAGAATTAATAAAACACTTTTAGTACTATTATGCTTATATATATGCATTTGTGAGAACATATAGTTATTTAAAATAATAAATTGTCTTATACATATCTCAAAGTCATTAAAATCGATAAATAGGGAGTTTTTTAATAGCAGGTTCACTTTTATTTATTTAATATTTCAATCCCTGAAATAAAAAAATACAGAATTTATTAATTCAAATAATAGATTTTCACATTGATGTTTTCAATTTTCCTTTTCACGGATAAATGTTATCATTAATACGTCACGACCTCTCGTCGACCTATAGTGCCTATTGTTAGAAAATGATTGCAAGTTAATATATATATATACAAAAGTATAAACATGTATATTAGATTTTCATATTAAAAATAATATAAACATTAGTACATAAATACAATACGAGTTAAATCTTCGTAACTCTCTTGTTAGAACGTACAATGTACGTTACTTTTAGAATTTAGCATTTAATGCTTAATGCTTGATAAATCTGTTTTTCGCGCATCGACTATAAGATATAACATTAAGGATCATGAAGAAACGAAGTCGATGAATAAATTAAATAAAAAAGTAAAAAAGCATAAAGCTAAAATATTTCAAAAATAATTTAATTCTGAAATGTGATCTTTGCAAAAAAGACACGCATTGTAAAGCTATGTATCATGTCAATTAAAGGCATAAATATATATGTTATTCATAATTAGCGTGTATACGCACGATACGTCTAGGCATAACGTACAATATTATACATATACCAAAAAATAAGAGACTGGACATACATGCGACTATCCCAAAACTAATGGATGGTAAAATTCCAAAAATTGTACAATCACATTCGGATGTCCTTCAGGAATCTGAAATTATTTAGATTATATAACTTTTCTGCGCATTTTTCTGCGTGTCTGCGTGCTGCGTGTGTGCCTGTGAACAAAATTCGATAAAAATAACACCTGCTCAAACTTACATATTTAAATACACCATCAGCATATGCACAAACATAATTATAAATTATTATTGCAACTATCAGCTTTTACTTTTTACGCTGAAACGTACGATTGATCATTCATCGTTCCAATTAATTTGACATTCTTATATTTTTTATAAAAAAGGAAAAATGTATCAGTGACAATATTGTTCACACAATAATGAAATTAGAAATGAATTTTCTTATTCGGGTGAAAAGAAAAAAGCGTATAATTTTGAAAAATCTTAAAGAATAATATTATATTAAAGATACCCATTAATACAGGGTTAATGACAATCGAGATCATGAAAAAAATTGCTTTTTTCTCTTCTTCCACGTTTTGAGTAATTTATTTTCAGAAAACTTAATATAACTATTTCAAGATAATTAATATTATTTATTCTTAATATTATTCTATTGTTAATGAATAATAATTTCAATTTATTACAAAATTGAAATTATCATATTATTAAAAGTTCATTATAGATGAAAGGATAAATTTCGTGTTCTAACATTCAATAGTGATAGAAATATGAAAAATATATAGAAAAAAGGAATAAAGGAATGGAGAAGTAAGCAAACAGACAGAGCAGAAAATACTGTATTAGTATTGAAATGATTTGTCAGAAACAAAAAAATTAAAATAAAGAACAGTAAAATGTTCCTTTAGGTCAAATTTGTAAATAGTACAATAATCTTCATTAGTTTGCAAATATGACTGTTTTGTCATATAAATTTATAAACAAAGACTCGAGCATTGTTCTTCCATAGGTATTAATTTAATTAAATTTTATGTAAATGTCTATTTTCTCATTTGTTTCATAAATTCCTTAGCAATGTTATAATACAATAACAATGTTTCAATTTGATATGTTTTTATCAATTTTAATATACTTTAAATCATATATTTATAATTATCTATATATATTATTATAATTATTAAATCTTATTTCTTCTATGAATTTTTATATATATATATATATATTTTATATATATATAAAAATTATATATAAAAATATATATATATGTACATAGACAAATATTCTTTTTTTTTACAACATTATTATACAACATTATTATACAATGCTTGATATAGTTTATAAGCTAATATGAGCAAGCAAATACTAAATCTTGAAATACACAGTCTACAATTAAATCTGATATTATAATAAATTGCTAATAATATTAATAAGCAAGAAGTGAATAATAAGAATGTTAATCATGTACGAATGATATATATATAACTATTACTAAAAAATAAATTGTGGAATTTATCATTGAAATTTATTTAAGTATATAATATTACTTTTGTATTAATTTAAAAAAGTTTATTTTTAATTTAAAATATTACATTAATTTATAATTTAAAGCATACACAAATATTTAAACTATTATAGATTATAACTACTAATTATAACTATTTAAAACTATATTTAATGTCTCTAATAAATTAATTCTTTATTTAGTTGAAACTCTGGTACGTTTGTTCCATGAAAAATTAGTACCATAGCTACGAGGCTTAGGATTATTAATATTTGGATTTTGAATATAATATTTCCATTTCATTTTATTACAATGTGCAATAGCTTCTTCCTTTGTAGCAAATGCCACATGAAGATTAGATAAAGGATCTCCACTATGAAATAAAATATAATATTAATTAAAGTTTAATAAATAAAATTTAATATTATACTCACGTTGAAGTCCATCCCATAAGAGGATTCTCCCAACGTTCACGTGTATCAAAATCTATTTGCCAATGATTTATATTATTTGTTCCAGACTGCATAGCATTTTTCGCAGGACAATAAATACGAACTGTACGAGACTTTATATGTTCTTCTGGAACTCCTGAACAAATACCAACATCTTCAGCATCTGATACAATAATTACAGCTTCCTTTCTAGCTTCTTGAGCTAATTTTTCTTCTTTAGATACCAAATCAGTTTTGATTTTTCTTACTATTATTTCACCATCTTGTTTAGTTTCTTTATCCGTATTTGCGAAAAATCTTTTTGTTAATCTATAAGAATTACAATATTTTTTTAATTATATATAATTAATTACTTATAAATATAAAATTATATCATATATAATGAAATTTTTTCTCAAATATATATATAAAAATAAGACATAACTAACCCATATCTCATAAAAGTACGATTTATATATAATAATGATAACACTCGTAATGCCATTTTATATATTATAAATTAAAATGATATATACAATATTGTTACATCAATTTTACTAAAATACTCTGATAATTAAGATAAATTTTGCGCATGTATTAATATCTATATTACACAAAAAGTTAATATATAATTGTATATAATATTTATACGATAAATAATTATGTTCATAAAAAAAAATTACACATAATATTTATATATATATATACATAATTTAACTTTAAAAGTTTTTACTTAATTCAGTTGTCTTAAACAATACATTTAATAGTTACGAAAATATTAAAACTTCTATCAAATTCCCTGTCACATCATAGCTGGCAGTATAAGTAAGTTAAGTTCCTATATATCAGAATAAATACAGATTTACTAGCGAAATATAAAAATATAAATTTAATTTAATTTTTAAAAATTAATATAATTTTATATATATATATAAGTAATTAATAAGATTAATAAGATTATATATGCGATAATTATATAATTAAAGTTATACATAGTATATTAATTATTTATTTCTATGAACATTAATTTGAAATATAAATTTACATTTACATTTTTATAAATTTTGCAGAATGTAAAAATTTTAGAATTCAAATTATTAGAATTTAATAATTCAAAAATTATTTATATGGTTTTCCATTTTTATATATAAATAAGTTATATAATAGTACAATGCCATATGAATTTTTACTCAATTTAAAGTTTTTTCTTTGGATAAAATCGTTCTAAGTTTAAATTTTTTTTCTATTAAAAAATTTTATATGATATAATTAATATTATAAATATATGGATAATTATTTAATGAAAAATATATCATCACAAATATTCTTATAACAATATGCAAAATTGATATCATGATATTCTCTTATATTCAATTATTATTCATTTCGCAAATATTAAATTGGAATCAATCGTCATAAGATAATTATATTAGTATGTTCAATTTAAATTTAGCTTGAAATACAATTTTTTATTTGAAAATTAAATTTACATGCTATATCTTTATCATACAATCAAATGAAAAAATAATGCTCTTATAGGAATAGTTTATGAAATTTTAACTAGAAGAATTTGAATTTAAAACAGATTTATTTTTTTATCATTCTTTTATCAAACTAATTGTGTAAAAACTCATTTCTAAAAATTTCTAAAAATACTTCCTGAAAATTAAAACTGTTCTAATTTCATGTCA
>NW_006263718.1:62921-65904 GCF_000469605.1 Apis dorsata | reverse complement strand
TTAATTATTTGTATGAATTTATTTTATTTTATATATTTCATATATTTTTATTATTTTTTATTATTATTCTTTATTATCAATTTATTACTATGACAATTATATAATTAATAATAATTTAAAAAAAATTTTAATATTCTATTAAATTTCTTCTATTAAATTTTATAAAAAATTCTGTAAAATTATATGAAAAATTTTTTACATTTTAATTTTTAGAAAAATAATAGCATATATATTTATATTACATAATTAAATCTAGCGTTCGATTTCACTATTGAATTGTTTGTTTGATCCTATAATGAATACAAATATATATTTGCTAAGAGAAGTCAAATACTTTAGGTTTGCAAAATCTAATGTCACATTTTGAGTGGAAGTAAAAAAATCGATTGATAGATAATTATAAATAAATACAAACATATATATGTTTATGCTTAGAATAAAATTTAAAAAAAAATTTCATTATTCATATTCATTTAATTAATACTAAATTTAATTCAAAGAATTATTTCTAAATTCTTTTTATTATAATACGAATTAATTTATCTTGTTAATACTTTTTAAATTAATTTTTATTTCTGAATATTTTTTTTATTTGTTATTAGTCTTTCTTTTTTGATTATGTTTGTTACAACAAAGCTTAAAAAAATTGTTTTTTAAAAATTCTACATCATCAAAATATGTATTATATTATCAAAATATGTATAAATAACAAAATAAATGTCTCTTAAATAAATATAAAAATAACAAAATAAATATCTTTTTTTATTATGTATTTTCATATTATGTATCTTCATTATGTTAGTTATATTGTATATGATGATGCAAGAATTTTTATTTTCCAATTTCTCTTTTCTCAAGAAATAGAAAATAGAAAAAGTAGAAATATTCAAAATACAAGTAACAAATTACTTAATTAATTAACAATGAAAAATTCATATAGAGATAAAGATAAAAATATATAAATAAATCTTTCCGCGGTAATAACAGTATGAATGTATAAAATAAATTAAATTCATCACTTGTAATTGATATATTAAAATTGTAATATTATCTCTACTATCAATAGAGAAATTAAATTATCGATAGTACCATCGATATTTCTCCATCACTAGCACTAGCAACGTCAGAGAATAATTCGAGTTTCAAACAGTTATAATTTCATAACCGTTGTATTTTGTATGTTAATATATTTTAATTTAAAGATTCTTAATGTTTTATAAATAAGAGATTATTAATATTGCCATGATTTTACATTACATTTTATTATTAAAAAAATTATAAATCAACTAAATAAAAATAATTGTGAATAAAAATGCAAAAAGATCATTCAGAGAAACCAAAATTAAGGTAAATTAAATAATTAAGATAGAAATAAAATATTCAGTATAATAAATATTTTCATATAATACAATTGTTATATTTTTTTTTTAGGATACGTAATACTACACCAGAACCAATAAGAAGGAACATAGTAGAAAATACCATAACAAATGTTCGTGCAGCTAGCTCTCATCATAGATCAACAATGATGCCATGTGATTTTGCTATACCACAGAGTAAAAATTTTATTTTAATTTGTTATTAAACTAAATTTGTGAGAATTAAAAATATTAATTATATGATTTAGATTTTGCAAAAAAAAAACTTGCTTTGGATCGTATGTCAATATTTTCTACACAATCATTACTTGATGTAACTAAAATGACAGTTCCAGAATGTGATGATACAGAAATGAAACTTCTTTACGATCAATATTTGCAAAATATGATGTTAGAAGTAATTTTAAAAAAAAAAGCAAAAGAAAAGGCAGAATTATTTTTATGTCAGTTAGCTACAATAACTAAGGAATATGAACATAATGAAGACAAATTATTTAAATTGAAAACTAGAGAAAGAGATATAATAAATTTAATAAAAATACAAAATGATATTGATTCACAAATTATAGATGTGAATAATTATACTAGTAAATATTATAAAAATAATTATAAAAATTATTTTTTAAACTTTCATAACTAAATACATATTATAAGAAATAATTAAATTTATTTTAATTATAGAAGAAGAAGATCTTCAAACATTAAAAGATATTATATCTAAGTTATATAATCTTTTGCAACCTTTGGATTTACTTCGCTGTAGTGATATTATTCTTCCTGAAACACCTGAAGAATGGAAAGAAACAAGCAAAACTTTAAAGTTATGTTCAGAAAATTTAAAATCTATTATAGATTTGATTGGAACAAAAAATGAAACATATCAAGATATTAATATACATATTAAAGAGTTTGTAAATATTATTAATAACATTGAAAATCATCAAGAAAGGTAATGAAATAAAACAAAATTAAAATTATTAATATTAAAATTATTATAATAATAATGATATTATTATTATTATTGCAGAGTGGAGAAGATGCTTTGTAGTTTACAAGCTCTTGTATTAAAAACTGCATCTTTATGCCTAATGCAATGTCATGATTAATTGACATTAATATAATATTATATAATATTCAATAATTATTCTTGATATAATATTAAATCATATGTAACAATATACAAAGTGTTAATACATTTATGAAATATATTTAAGATTATTATATTATTAATATGAAATATATATTAAGAATTGATTCTATATGTCAAAATAAACATTTATAAAATATTTATACAAAAATTGGTTAAAATCTATTTATTAAGTTATAAGTAATTTAAATTTACATTAAATAAAGAAAGAAAAAATATAAAAATGTAATAAGAATGATCTCATTATTTTTCTGTTCTGCTTTAATATTTTAATTGCTTAATAAATAAATCTTAACTGACATTTTTATACATTAATTTTCGTGTTTACTTTGATTTTTAGAATCAAAAATGTTCTACATTATATATTATATATATTAATTATAATATTAATATATTATATAGTATTCAAAACATTTTATATATTTAAAATTGAATTATTTTTTTTTTTTTTATAATC
>NW_006263718.1:58042-62799 GCF_000469605.1 Apis dorsata | reverse complement strand
ACAATTTTATATAATCTTATACATCTTTATATTTTTATAATAAAAGTTGTATTAAAATTCTATGATGAAAAGTGACATTAAGCAAGAAGTTCAATAGCAAAATAAATATTATTTAAATTGAATTAATAATTAAAATATATATATGATAATGATTAATATTATAATTTATAATATATTAAAAATTTATCTCATGCATTAATCTTAACGTTTTTTTTAATTATATTATACTAGTTAATATGCAGTAATAGATTTTTAGAAAGAATAGGAATTTTCATAATTATTAATTATATGATTTTCGATAATTAAAATAAATTGATATATAATTGTATATTAATATTAATAATAAATTCAAAAAGAAATTATGGATAATTAATCTTTTCATTGATACATATATTAAATCATTTACGAAATATATAATAATAAAGGTTATGGAGTGTAGTGTGATGCGCAATATATTTTATATTTCTCTTATGCGCATAGCACAATACTTCACACAAAATCTTCTTAAGTTCGTGTAATGTAGAATAATTTATTACTGCATAGGCATTTTAGGCATTGATATTATTGTTATGTATGCATAATATTTTATTATAAATATTTTATAATTAATTGTATATTTTTAAGGTTAATTAAGTTATTATATTAATTGAAAATTAAGAATATTCTATTTTTAAAATGCCTATCGATCAAAGACGAATTAATGGTCCAGATGTGTCTATACCTTATTATATTTATTCTAATCTTAATAAAAAAAGTGACAAAGTAAAACATGTTTTTAATATAAGAAATGATAAACGAACTAATAATGAAATGAGAAAAATATGTAAGATTAAACTTTTTTTATCTTATAAATAAATATTATTAAATATTGTTGAAATAATTATTTATATTTCATTTTTACAGTTTTAAAAACAGGTATTGTTAGCCAGGCAAAAGGATCTGCCTATATCGAATTAGGAAATACAAAAGTAGTTTGTTCTGTCTTTGATCCTAGAGAATTATCAAATAGGAATGGTTATTGTACACAAGGAGAAATTTATTGCGAATTTAAATTTGCTCCATTTTCTTGTCAGAAAAGAAAAATTCATCAACAAGATGCAGAGGAAAAACAATATAGTTTAATTTTACAAAGAGCATTAGAACCAGCTGTATGTTTGGTAAATACATATATATATATTATATATAATATAAATTTTTCTATAATACCTTTTTTTTTATATAATTATTATTATTACAAATATTAATTAATAATTATTTCAGTAGAAATATATTTTTTAAAAATTAAATTAATTTAATTATAAAAATACTTCAAAGCAAATTCAATATATACGTTTATAATTTAATTTCTATTATTTATATAATGATCATTCTTAATATTATATATAAAAAGTTGTTATTTTTCAGCATGAATTTCCTAATTTTCAAGTAGATGTATATGCAATGGTCTTAGATAATGCTGGATCTTCATTAGCAGCTGCAATTATGGCTGCTAGTACTGCTTTAGCTAATGCAGGTGTTCCTATGTTTGGTTTGGTTACAGCTTCTACTATAGTAAGTGATTATTATATAAAAAAAACTAAGAACATAAATATTTTTTTATTATTTATTTTTTTAAGTATTAATTTCAATAAAAATATAGGGTATATATGATAATCATTATTTAATGGATCCTACTGATGCAGAAGAAGTAATATGTAATACACAACCAGATAATCAAGATGATTTTAATCATGGAATAATTACACTAGCTAGTCTTGCACAGCATAATCAAGTATCTGAAGTATTTTTAATTGGAAGCATTGATACAAACTCTATTATACAAGCAACAGAAATTTTAACAACAGTTAACAAAAATATTTGTCCTGTACTTCAGCAATGTTTAGTAAAAACTATTATGAAATTACATAATTAAATAAAATAATAAAATATTTCATTAAAACAAGTTTTTGTCACAATAAAATGTATATTTTTATAATAAAAATGTTTTAATATTTGTACAATTTTCATTTTGTAATTAATTCATATTACAATGTATCAAAATGTTATCTAATTTTTACAGAGTTAAAGCATTTTTAAGAATACAGATAATCTTACAAACATAAAAATTGTCTCTCTTATTCTATAGATGGATTTCTTTCTTCTCTTTACAATTATTTGCATAATGAGGTATTAGTTATTTCTATTAATTGAAAAAATATAAATCATATTTTATGCATAAAATAAAATGAAATTTGTTATAAATTTTAACAATATATACATTATATAAATTAATAGTTCAATTCTAAAGAATAATAACTACCTTTCAATCAAAGTACCATATCATCAAGAAGGTAAATTGCTTTCCAAGTAGTCTATATTTTTCACATTATTCCATAATAATAAATTTGGAAGCTTCTGCTTTTAAAAATTGTTTAATAAAATTAAAAATTAAACATTATTTTTTTTTAGTAATTATTTTAACAAAAATATTTTTTAATTTATTAATTTCATACATTTTTTAATTTTTTAAAAAAATTTTTAGCACCATAGCAAAACATACACAATTTATTTTATTTATTTATTGACTATAAGGCAATAATATCAAAATATCTTACCTTAGTTTTGTCCATTTAATACATAACTTTAACATGTAATAAAAAATAAAATCACTGCTTTTTAAAGCTCTTCAAAATAGGATAGATATTATCGAATGCTTCATAAATCTCTTGTCTAACTTTTGCTCCTACTCACATAATAAGAATAACAATAATTTAAAAAATGAATCATAAGTATATATAAAAAGAAGAATAACACATAAAAATATATAACATATATAGTAATTACTAACCTGTTAACACTACTTTTCCTGAAACAAATATAAGTAAAACGATTCTAGGTTTAACCATACGATATATTAATCCAGGGAAGAGTTCAGGTTCATATGAAGAGAATTGTCCATGTGTAAGTACTAAACCTTCTAATCTAATTGGAAATTTCACATCACAGCTGCCTACCATATTTTGTATTTTGAAATCAAGAAATTTTGCCTTTATGTAAAATAAATTAAGTTTATAATAATTGATTAAAAATAAATAAATAATTTTATAGTAAAATATTTACTAACAGGAAAACCAAGTTTCTGAATAATTCTGGCATACTTTCTTGCTGCCAACCGAGAATCCTCTTCACTCTTTGCTCCAGTACAAACCATTTTTCCACTACTAAATATTAATGCAGTAGTTCTTGGTTCTCTTATCCTCATAATAACTGCAGCAAATCTCTTTGGATTATATTCCGCATTTCTAGCATGAAGAGCTATTTTTTTTAAATCTAATTTGCAATTTAAATTAACTGTAGAAACAATATTCCTGTAAGATCAATATATTAGATATGTAATGTATTAGATATATTTTTTATTATAATTTTCAAAATAATGTTTTATTTACTGAAGTTGAGGTAATATTCCTGGATCTGCAGAAGCTGGTGTCATAGGTGTCATAGGACCAGGTGTAGATGGTCCTATAGATGGAGGAGCTATATGATTAGTATTTTGTACTAATGGAGACATCATATTTTGCTATAAACAATATTATAATTTTTTCAGATAATATAAAACATAATATTCAATAAATTTAAAAACTATTACTATTATTATTTAGCCATACCGGTGTTTGGGGTTGCATAAGACTTTGTGGTGTTGCAAAAGCAGGTGTTGTTGCATAGGCATGCATATTTTTTTGTGGTGTTCCGATCATCAGCATACCACTTTGTATGTTTGGACTCATGGTATGTAGTTGTTGTAATTGATACTGTTGTGATTGTTGTTGCTGCTGTGATTGTTGCTGTTGCTGCTGCTGTTGTTGCTGTTGTTGTAATGCATTAGGTAAGATTTGTTGATCCTCTTCTGGTTGATGTAAAGGTGTACCTATACTTGGAATGCTAAATCCAGGACTAGGTAACATTTGATCCATTCTTTTTTTTTATTTAAAAAACACTTTAAATTTCTATTTCTATAATTTCTGAAAGAATAAATAAATACACTTTATACAGAAATAAATTTATATTTCAACTATATCTTCCTTTTTATCTTTATTTTCTATTCATTGTTTTATTCTTGTTTATTTACAACTCCTTAGTTTAAAAATTACCATAGACTTTTTAAACGTTAAACTAGATTTGACATTTCCTTATATCATTAATTATACGTTAATTAGAATCGCTTAAAAAGAATGTATACAAGTTATTAACATTTCATCATTTTAACATTTATTTACTTTAAAATTATTTATTATTTTCTAAATATAATAAATTCAACAATTAAATAAAAAAATTAAATTTTAATTTAAAATATTTAAATTTGAAATATTTTTTTATATATCTTTATAAATTTTGATATATAAAATTCGAAAAAGATAATTTTAATTATAGAAATTCAGTGACTAAAAGTTATTTACACGCAAATATTTGCATTTTTAGGGATTTTCGGAAAATATATGACCATATTGAATTTTTACCCAATCTGATTGGATGATAGAAAAAAGAACACGCATCAAATCTAAATTATTTTTATATTAAAGAATTTCATGATTCTATATTAATTCTTTATATAATTTAATTGGATAATAGAAGTCGCGCTAAATTCAAATTATTTTTTAGATAAAAAAATTATATCATAATTTATAGTATATTTATAATTTATAATTTTTCATTGAATATATAATATAAATAATTATATTTATAATATTAATAATATTAATTATATTATATGAAATTATATG
>NW_006263718.1:50363-57747 GCF_000469605.1 Apis dorsata | reverse complement strand
ATAGTAACATATATTTAATATTTTAATATTTTACATTAAGTATAAAATATATATCAATTTATTATTATTATTATTATTATTATTTCTTATTATAAATATTAATAAGAATAAGTTTTATTAAAAAAATTTGTCAATTTCTAATTTCATTTAAACAAGAACTTCATTTTTAAGTTAAAAAAACTTTTAAATGATACATTATACAATCAATAATTTTATTTAAAATTAATTTTTTATGATATATTTTGATTCAAACAATTTGAGAATAATTTTCTTGATCCAATTTTAAGATTTTCTATATCATTCTGTAGAATATGTTTTTGTTGAATTTGATTATGAAGAATATTTTCAAGTGTAATTAAGTCAGTCTTATGTTCAAGTTCTATTTCTAACATATCTTTCTGTAAAGAAAAATATTGATTATTTAACTCACATAATTTCTAATTGATTAAGAATTAATGATGTTAGAACTTCATTATGAAAAACTAAAAATTTGTTTATTTTTATATTTCTTCATAGTATTTGACAAACAGAATTCAAAAACAGCTTTTAAATTCAAGTAATCATTATAAGTATTTACAAATATTAATAGTTAATAGATATATTATTAATAGTCTATTTTATTAATAAATTATATTGCTAAATAAATCAATATTTAAAATCATGAATTTTGCATAATAATTCTAAAATTTAATTCTATCTTGTCAAAATTATTTATTTGCAATTATTGTCAACAAATTGTAAATAAAGTTAATATAACTTCAAAATTATATGATAAGCTCTTTTAAACATAAATAATTTTTAATATTAAGTAAATAAAAAAAATTTTTGGTTTTCCAAGATAAAGTTTTATTAGATGGACTATTTAATGTAATTACATTAATTATTCTCATTATTAATATATTGATAAATTTTTTATTATAAATGTTAAAATTTTGAAGAATCTTCAAGATAATGAAATTTGATTTATTCTGTATATTTTTGTAAATAAATTTTCAAGATCATTTTTAATTTTTTTTTATATGATTTTTTTTTTTATATAATTCTTTTACTTAAAAAAAAGATGTTTTTAAATTTATTGAATTAATTCATCTTATTAATTAATAAATGAAAATATTATAGGATATATATGAAAAAATTGAATTTGAAAATTTAAAAAAAATATAAAAATATATGATATTATTATCTTAAACATTTTTTGAAATTATTAATAATAAATAATTTATTATTTATAGTAAAAAAATTTTGATTAATTAATAATAAAAATAAATAATAATCATGTTAAATAGTCCATATTATATATGAATAAGCAGATTTAATAAAATATTTTACTTCTGAAATTAAAGTTTGTTTTAAAATTTTTTTAAGTTTGAAGTTTTCTTTTTCTAATATTGTTAAAAAACTTAATTTTTCAGTATTATATTGAATTAAATTTTCTAAGGTAATTAAACTTTCTTTATATTTCCATTTTGTATCTGAAAGATTATAATAATAGAAGTGTATATGTTTTCATTAAAATAATTTTATAAAATAGTAAACATTATAAAATTTACTTTCTATATCCTTAGTAAAATTCTTCATAATTTTGCGCACATCAATTTTAGTATCATAAATTAATCTCTGTAAAATAATTTCATAAAGTTCAATCAAAGATACTTTACAGCCAAATTTTTGTATCATCTTTTCTTTGATTTCTTCTTTTAATTTTTTGTTTTGAGCTTTCATATATTTTAGGTCCAATTTTATTCGTTTTAAATGTATTTCATTTTTTCTGTAATAAATCATAAATTTTCTTTTACAAATTTTTCTATTTTTCTATTTTATTTCTTTTTATTGTACTTGCGTGTTTCTTCTAAGTTGTATGTTTCCTCTTGCAATTCTCCTACTCTAGCATATAAATTTGATAATTTTTTTTTATTAAAAACTATACAATCTTCAATGTTTGCAATAGATCCAGAATCTAATATATGCTGTAACTGATGAAGTTTCAATATAACTGTTACATTAATTTCATTTAATTTTTTTTGTTTATCCAACTATAATAAATAAAAAATAAAATGCATTTATACATTATATATGATAGGATATCTTTGAAAATATATTCAAATATTGAAAATACCATAAATTTTTCCAATTCTTCCTGATGACTTTTTAAAATACTTTCAACGATTTTTAAATATTTTGTATCGGTATCCAATTCTTTTTGCAAAAGTTCTATTTCTTTTTGTTCTTCTCTGATTTGGAATTCATATGCATATCGTTTTTCTCTCATAGCAAATGCCATTTCATATAATTGTATATCACATCCCACTGGACATATATTTTCATCAAATGGAACATATTCAGCTTCAGAATCTATGTCATCATCTGTTTCTTCATCAGTAGTTTCTGTTGATTCTGTAACTGAATCTAAAGAAGCTAAAAATTATAATTTTAATATAATTAACTATTCTTTAATAACTGAAAAATATATCCTTAAATTTAATTAAAAATATATTCATAATGAAAGTAATAGAATTTAATACCATTTGCTTTTTTTATTGTATATTTTTTTTTAAATATTTTTTGAAGAAAATTATGAAATTTACTATCAACTGTAGTTTTTGCAAATTCAGTAGCAATATCTTTAATTTTTGTATACAATTTTCGAATTTCTTCTTCTCGTGTAGTAATATTAATATTTGTACCTTGCATCTATTGTATATTAATATAATATTGTTAATAAATAAAAATATAATTAAAAGTTAATTTTTTTATTAGAAGAATAATAACCTTTGACACCAGTGTAGTATGTTCATTTGATTTCTGAGTAACTTTTTCTTCAAGTAAATGTTCCATTGTTTCAGATTCTCTCAAAATAATAAATTCTTCATATAAAGTTAACAAATTCAAATTCATATATATACTTTGATATATAACATTTAATCTATATTTTTCTAACTCATCTAATTCATTTTCCAGTTGTTTATATTCAGTATTGATATGTTGTAAAATACAATCTTGTTGATATATTTTTCGCCACATTCGAGAACGTTTCATTTCACGTTCCCAACTAGTTTGAACGGAATCATTTACATTAAGATTTTTAATTAAATCATATGCTATAGATGATTGATCTCTTATTTTTATTGTTGAAGAAGAAATAAGAGAATGAAGAAGGTCTTGCTCTTCATGATTATTTTTGTCATCACAATATAATACTTCATATTCTAAATCAGAATAATCTATTAATTGATCTACAATCAATGATTGTTTTTCACGTTTTACTTGTTGCATCTTTTCTGACATAGATATATATTTTTCAAGCTATAATGATTATTATAAAGTTATAAGAAATAATCCTATATAATTTTATTTAATTATGCTTAATTATTAATTAAATATAATTAACCTCAAGATTATGTTCAGGAAATTCAATATCAAGATTCACTTTTGGTGGATATGGTAAAGGTTTTACATTTTTCAATGGAATTTCTATATGAATTTTTTTAAGAGTTTCTATTAGTTTACCAAATTCTTCTTGCATTCTTTGTTTTTTTAATGCAATTGTTTTCAACTTCATATTGAAATTCTCTCGCAAATTATGAAGCTATAAATTAAGAAAAATAATTATTTTTAAAATTATTTTAATAGTGAATTCTTTATCATTTTTACCTTATTTCTACAATCCATAAGTTGTTTAAATTTTATAGCTGCAGTTTCTCTTTTTCTTGTCAAGCTAAAATCTACATCCACTTTTAAATTATATTCACCAATGGTTTGTTTTGCCTTTTCAAGAAAAACTGTATCTTTTAAACGACCTTTAATTAAATTTGGCTTTTTTCTATATAATTTTTGCCACTGTATATATAATATACTTTTAAAAAAATAATAGTTATTATTTTTAATGTAATTTTTTTATTTCAATTTATTTACTTCTTTCTGCCGTTCCATTAATCTAATTTTTTTCTCCTTATATTTTGAAAACATTTGATTAATTTGTAATCCTAATCCTGATGTTAAATCTCTAAAATCTTCACCTAAGAGTTCTACATATTGTATTTCTCTTTCTTCTACTTCACGTTTTTCTTCCTCAATCTGTTCTTTTATTATTCTGTAATTTAAAAAAAAAAATATATATATATAAAGAGAAAAATGTTGTTAAATAATCTGTATTACAAAAAATTATTCAATTAAAAATAGATCATATAAATATAATTATTAATATTATTATTATTATTAATAGTAAGGAACATATAAAATTGCTTTTTCCTATAATATATTATTTATCCAATTTTTGCAACAATTCCATTTCTTAGAAGATAATTAAAAATTAAGAATAGTATAAATTTATATAAAGGAAAAAATATAAATATACCTGTCTGTTTTTTGTCGTTCTTCTTGCTTCATCAATTTCATACATTTTAAAATTCCATCAGTATCTAATTTTAATTCTCTTACAGAATACACTGCTTTATTTTCATTCCTAATTTTATAAATTTTAATTGGCATAATTTTTTATAAGAATGTTGATAAACAATTTAAAAAAAGAAAAATACTTACAATATTCCATAAACTGCAAAAGGTAAACAAGTGATAGGCATAATAAAATGATTCATAAGCTTTTCTAATTGTAATTTATTTTTTTCTACTTCAAATTCTAGTTTTTGTTGTGTTAAAATTATTTGTGTTTTCAATTGCTGTTCTAAATCTTCTACTATTCTTGGATCCAAATCAAATTGTAATATTTGCTGCGATTTTAGAAGAGATTTATTTCTAAATTTAAAAAAAACAATCATTTAATTGTAATAATAATGATAATAATGAATAATTATAATAATAGTTAAATTAAAAAAAAATAAATTAAAAAAAAAATAATAGTTAAAGTTAAAGAACAAAAAAAATTAATAGATACTTTAATACTTATACTAAACAAAAAACAAATAAAAAACTTGAGAAATTATAATAAAATTATAATATTACATCAAGTAATAGTTAAAGCATATAATCAAATAATCAGTGATAAAACATCATGATAAAACAAAGAAAGAAAATATGGGCAAAAAAGCATTACATAGTAAATATTATTATGTAATATATTATATTATATTATTTATATAATATTTATATAATATAATCCAATATAATCAGTTCTTATATATAGAGAATTAATATATTCATGATACATTATTTTTGGAGAATTAGTTTTTTGGAGAATTAATTTTTAAAAAGCAAAACAAATATAAAAGTTGATAAAAATGTCGATTAACGTTTATTTATTAAATTATAAGTAATTTACATTAGATGAAATGAGATATCTCTATCATCATGAACTATCATATGTTGTTTTATTTTAATTTTATCATGTTTTATCTAATGTAAATATAATTTTTATATTTTATAAAAGTGATAAATATAATGTTTACAAGCAATTTCAAAATCCAAAAAAATAAAGGAATATCAGAAAATTAACAATAAAATTAAAAAAAATATGAAAGCACATTTATATTATATTATTGCTATTAATTTTAATCAGAATTTAGATTTATCAAAACAATTTCTAGTAAATATAACAATATAATACAAAAATCGTTCCTATTAAAAATATGTAACACATTAAAAATTTGCTATATAATTAGAAATTGCCACAAAAACTAATTTATATTTTATATCCAATAAATACAAAAATTGATGGAATCAAGAATAATAACAATAAGATTAATAAAATTTCATTTAAAAGTTGAAATAAGTCGTAACATAGTAAAAGAAACTGGAAAGTGTTTTTAGATTTAAAATTTTAGTTTAATAAAAATATTTCTTTTACACTGAAAAGATTAAATATTATTTTTAAAATTTTATATTAAAATGTTAAGATTTATTTTTTTAAATAAAATATAGTAAATAAATAATACTCATTGATTTTATACTTAAATGAAGAAAAATATATACCTTGTAGTAATTTTAGTGAATTCTTCTGCTAAATTACGTACAATTTCAAGAATATTTTTCTTTTTTTCCTCTGCAACAGAAATAATCCTATTTTGTTCTATTCGAGTAATTACTTCTTCTAAAGTTGGATAATCAACATCTTCAATATCTTCAACAATTTTAGGCTATATGTAATTATAAATATTATAATTACAAATATCAAATTCAATTTTACCAAAATCTTGATTAGGAAACCATGTAACATACCACAAAAAGAAAATATTCTAATTTTGGAATTTCATATTTTTCATCTGATATATCATTGATTGAGAATGAAAATATATTTCCATCATGGCCACATGTTAGCAACATTTCTTTATTATAACTTAATAAAATTTTAGATATATGTCCATTATAATGATCATGTGTTTGCAAAATCCAACAGTCTAAAAAATTTAATGGATCTTCTTCCTTTATCTTAATTACATAAATTTGTCCATATTGTGTTCCTAAATATAAATATTTCTTGTTTTTCCTAAAAAAAAATATAAATTATTATTTTTACGTATTTTGTTTTTCAAAAATATTTTCAAATATTCTTACTGAAAAAGAAAATTGTGCATTTCTATATCTTTTGCATATTCAATTATTTTAGGTCTAATTAGTTTAATATCTTTTGGTTTTGCTGACAATGGACGTGGATATTCATAAACATATCCTGCATCAAAACCAGCCATAAATAACCATATATTTCCATTTATACCATATTGTGCTATTAAAACTTTATTTGGAATTTCTGGAATATAAATTTCTGGAAGAATCATTTCTTTTTCATCAACTTCCACTAAAAAAAAATGAAATATATAAAAATTATTAAAAATTTAAATTGAATTATTAATATATTTAATTTAAATTGAATATATATATAATTAAAAATAAGTATTTACTAAGAAATGTTTCTTCATCAATTACAATATGAGGACTTTCAGCAATTAATTCTTCCATTTTTTTTCTTCTTTCTTTTAATCTTTCTTCCCTTTCTTCTTCATATTTTTTTCTTATAGCCTCTCTTTCTATCATAGATTTTACTGATTCAAATTTAAATGATACTGGTTTACATTTAATTAACTCATAAGAAGTTGTTGTATATGATTGAGGTATTATAGGTAATTTTACTTCCACACAATCTCCTTTCAAACATCCAATTAACAAAACAGCTTCCTATTTGTATTAATTAAAAATATTATTTATATTTATATTAATATTATTTATATTTTTTTTTTTTTTTGATTCAGATAATTATATTTACTTCATAAGGATTCCATGCCATACAAGTAACAGAAGATGGAAGTTTCACATAGCCAATAGGTACAATTGTAGGATAATTATTGGGAGTATGAATATTAAATACAAAAATAGTAGCATCATCACTACCTGTTACTAATAAACTAGAAATAAGTGATACATATTAATAATAATA
>NW_006263718.1:39215-49979 GCF_000469605.1 Apis dorsata | reverse complement strand
TGTATTTAAAGACATTACAGTAATTGGCATTGAATGTGGTCTTAATACTTGAATTAATTTTACATGATTTTCTTCATTTTTGTTTTCAATCTTTGTAGTTTCTAATGTAATCATTCTAATAATACCATTTTCAAAAGCACATATAAGTGTTGAGCCTGTCTTTTCAATCTAATCAAAGTTTTTTCAATAAAATTTTAATAAAATAATACTATTTAAATTATTCAAAGAAAATAAAAAAAAAACAAATATTTACATTACATGGAAGCCAAATAATCTGGCTACCAGTATTATGAAATTTGTAAATTAAATTTAATGTTTTTTCTATATAATTATAAATATGTAAATTGCCATTTTTATCAAATGTTGCTACAAAAGGTCCCCAATCTGCTATATCCATATCAACAACAGGACCAGCATGACATATAAAAATTTTCTTTTGTATAGTTTTTTTTTTAAGAGTACAAAGATCAAGTAACCATAGACCTCCATTTCCATCCTATTAAATATTTTTTTCAATATTTATATTATGTTTTATATGTATACGTGATTATACTATACTTACTTGGGCATACCAAATTGTTTTGTCAAGATTATCTGGCTCCTGTTTTTGTATACTTATAAGCATTGCATTTTCTTCATTTTCTGCAATTTCAAATTCATAAATTGGTTGAATCTCAAGAAATTGTTCATCATCAGCAAGATCAGCATGATCTATGGTTTCATAAAACCAAAATCGTATCCATCCATCAGATCCTAAATTAAAAATTATATTATTTTCTATATTTTTTCTTTTTTTATAATAATTGCATATTAATTGAATTTTTGTATATGTTATTACCAACTGATATCAATTCTTGATTAATAAATTCAAATTGAGTAATAAAACCAGTATGTGCTGCTTCTTTATTTTTTCTGCATGCTTCAAGTTTAATTAAACTTTCATCCCATAAAAGGATATTACCCCACTCACATCCAGAAATCACCTAAAAAATTTACTTAAAATGTAGTTATAAATTTTTATTATATTATATTTTTGTAATATGATGAAAATATATATATATTGTATAAAATATATATATTGTAATATATCACATTGTAAACTTTTTTTTTTATGCAATTAATTTAATGTTTTCTTACAGTTTCATTTGGCATGGGATAAATTGCTATAATATCAGAGATTTCTGTACTTCCGAATTTACCAATTTCACCTTTAAGTTTTAATCCAGTAAAAGTTTTAGACATTTTCCAAAATTTAATATGTCCTATACCACTTGATGTTAATTGGCCAGGAATGAATTTAGAAAAAGTAACATTATATATATTTTGAACATAAGATTTACATTGCAAAACAATTTTTGATTCTTTCCAATTCCAAAGGGAAATGTAATAATCAGGCTCACCACCTTGTGATGCTAATAATAAACCATCTGGACTATAAAAAATATTATTTCATATCATATCTTAAATATATATATATATATATTTTTTTAAATAAATAAATAAATATTTATTTAAAATTATTATTAAATATAAACCTATATGATAAATGAAGATAACGTTTAGTTGTTCCTCCTTTTAAAACAATTATAGTTGTCATACGAGGCCAATCAAGAATATTTATCACAGGATTTTTACCATTTGCTCCAATAGCAATATGTTCAAAAACAGGGTTTTTCTATAAAAAAAAGATATAATATTTTTTTTAAATAACTTAAATAATTTTATAAAAATTTTAAAAAACTTTTTAAATTTATAATGATCTTAATTTTAATTGAAAATACAATATTTACTGATATGTGTCCAATACCAGTTCCTATAGAACCTAATTTAAACCAAATTTTATTTTCTTCTACATTAAAAAATTGAATTAAATTGCCAGCAGCAAAAGCAATAGTATTTGGATCAACAACACAGAGATTGAAATATTTTCGACAATCATATGCATATGAATAACTAATATATACATATTAAGAAATATAATATATAAAATAAAAATAGAAATGCAATAAAAGAAAAATAAGGATACAAAAATTCTAAAATATTTTCAATTATAGTTCCATCTTGAGGTTTCCAAGCTATAAATGAATGCTTTTCATCTGTCACATCAAATATTTCTTCTGCATTTATATCTTCTTCTTCTTTTTCTTCTTTTTCTTTTTCTTCTTCTTCTTCTTCTTTTCCTTCTTCTTCTTTTTCTCTCAAGTCTTCATCATTTTCTCTCAAAATTTCATCATTTTCAAATTTGCCACCGTTAGCCATTTTGTTTCTGCGACCAATATTATGATAATGATTATTAAAGAATAAGTATTTATTTTTTTTTAAATTTTACATTTTATTGTCATAAAAATTTTCTTATAGATTTTTACAATTATGGAAATATTCAAATTACTTTATTAAATTTTTAGATATTAGAACAATTTAATTCACAATTTGTAAAAGTAGGGGCGGTAACAAATGTCACTCGATTTCTTTGTGTATTCTTGTTGATCGTCGGTTGTCAAGTACATTAATTGTAGTATTACTTAACATATAAAGTTAAATTAATCATGGCAAGTAATTATTAAATATATTAAATATTTTCAATATATTTATTTTTGTTATCATAATAGTTAAAATTATAATTTTTTTTCTTTATAATAGTAAAAATTATATTTTTATAAAATTATTTATTAATTAAACAAAATAAATTTTAAAAATAATGTACAGATCCGTTTCATCCTCATTCAAAATAGAGCTGGAAAAACAAGATTAGCAAAATGGTATATGAATTTTGATGACGATGAAAAACAAAAATTAATAGAAGAAGTCCATGCAGTAGTAACTGTACGAGATGCTAAGCATACAAACTTTGTAGAGGTAAATTTTATATATAATTTATTATTATATTATTTAATACTTGTTACATGTTAAATTGGTTATATTTTAGTTTCGTAATTTCAAGATTGTATATAGAAGATATGCTGGTTTATATTTTTGCATTTGTGTTGATGTCAATGATAATAATCTCTGCTATTTAGAAGCAATACATAATTTTGTTGAAGTATTAAATGAATACTTCCATAATGTGTGTGAATTGGATCTTGTCTTTAATTTTTATAAGGTAATATAAATATATATTATAACATAATTTCATAATTCTATAATTCTCTTTAATAAAAACTTCTTATAGGTATATACAGTTGTAGATGAAATGTTTTTAGCAGGAGAAATAAGGGAAACTAGTCAAACAAAAGTGCTGAAACAGCTCTTGATGTTAAATTCATTGGAATAAAATTATTTAATGTTATTTAATTTTATTAATAAAATATATAATAAAAATGTAAGAAAAATAAAATATATTATGAACAAAAAATTTTACTGATTAATTAATTTTCATTAAATTTTATATATTTTATAATAATTTTATATTAATTATTTTGTAAAAATTAAATTAGATATATGATATATAATATATAATATTTGTAAATAATATAATGTTTTAATACAATTTGTGTAAGATAAATTGCTAAAATTTTATACAAATAATTTATAAATACATATTGATAAGTTTTACTATATGATGTATTTTGTTTAATTATATTTATTAATTATGTTATTTTATATATGTTATACTAATTATATTATTTTCTCTTTTAAAGTAAATTTGAAAAGAATTCTAAAAATAATAATTAGATAATTTTAAATTTTGTTATATATAATATCACCATTCTAAATAAATTTCTGAATATGCAATAAATACATAGTAATTTTATATATTATATATTTATATATAATATATTTATAATTTTAATATTTTATATATTTTATATATTTCATTTATATTTTATATTTCATTTTAAAGTTTTTATATTAAAGTATAATATCTTATCAAATAATAATAATGATTACAACATAATTACAATAATAATTATAAAAGTATGATATGAAGAATTTATTAGAATAAATTAATAATAAATGATTATTTCTTATTGATATTAGTTTTATCAATCATTAAATTTTGAATATTTTGTTAAATATTTGTTGAGAATTAATTCGAGTGTAATCGAAATATTAAATACGATTAATCGATAATTTAAGTTATCGAATCGTATATCGAAAGCAAATTTCATTGATATGGATAAAAGAGTTTTATAAAGATAAATATATATATATATATATATAATATAATATATATATATATATTTGCATATACTTAATAAAATATTCAGAAATTAAAAAGGATTGATATTTCTAAAATGCATAATACATTTTTATACTATTAAATAAGAAAGATGAACAGTGTTTAGAATAAATATTACTTGCTAAATCTTTGAACGAAATTTATAAATATTTATAAATTAACATTAGAATTAGTGTGAAATTCATGAAGTGTGTGTTCTTTTATGTAATTATTAAAATTTAATAAGGAAAATATGATACACAGAAGTTTTCTACTACAATGGATTTTGGTAGTGATATTTACAATCACTATCATTTATTTAAAAATGAAATTAAATTTCCTGGAGGATCACTACAAATTATTGCGTAGGCGTTATAATAGACAATTAATTCTATTAATTTATAACAGCAAAAGTTTCATCCTTTTAATATCTCGTTCTGTTAAAGGTGATGGAATAACATAGGTATCCTATCGTACTTCCAGACAATGCCATCACGCAAGAACAAAACAATATTCAAACTGGGATAGAAGCTAGTGAACATTCTTACAAATCACCTTTTGATGATCTCATCATTATCTACAACAGGGTACCAAAGACAGCATCAACCAGCTTTGTAGGTTTGGTCTACGATTTGTGCAAACACAACAAATATCATGTTTTACATATCAATGTTTCTAACAATATGCATACTCTTACACTTGCTAATCAGGTAATATTAATTTTTATTTATTTATTTTTATTTATTAATTTATATTTAATATATTTTTAAAAAATTATAGATTCAATTTGCAAATAATATAACTGTTTGGAATACAAAAAAACCAGCATTTTATCATGGCCATGTTGCATTTTTGAATTTTGAAAAGTAAGTAAAAAAGGTAGTCATTATGAAAATTATTTATTTTGTTTCTTAAAATTATATCTATGCTTTAGATTTGGTATAAGACAAACACCTTTGTATATAAATCTCTTGCGTAAACCTCTAGATAGATTTGTTTCGTATTACTACTTTTTAAGATATGGAGATAATTTTAGACCACATTTAATTAGAAAAAAGCATGGAGACACTAAGGTTTGTAATCAACAATTACAATTACAATTTATTTATTTATTACATTATAATGCTTAATGTACATTTTTTTAGACTTTTGACGAGTGTATTGATGCAGGTCAACCAGATTGTGATCCTGATAATATGTGGCTACAAATACCATTCCTATGTGGTCATGATCCTGCTTGTTGGTAAGATTTAATAAATTATTTTAATTATTAATATAATTTAATATAATTAAATAATTTATAATAAATAAATATTACTTAATAGGGAAATTGGAAATAGTTGGGCATTAGAAGAAGCAAAGAGAAATTTACAAAAACATTATCTTCTTGTAGGAGTAACAGAAGAATTAACAGAATTTGTAGAAATATTGCAAATTGTGCTTCCACGTTTCTTTAAAGGAGCTTATAATTCTTTTTTGCATAGTAAGAAAAGATAAAAATTAAAATTAAATTAAATTGATTTTTTAATAAAATTTAAAAATTATTAATAATAAATTAATAATTTATCAAATTTTAGATAATAAATCACATTTACGTCAAACGACTCAAAAAATTAATCCGCGACCTGAAACAATAGACAAAATTCAAAAATCTGTTGTTTGGAAGATGGAAAATGAATTATATAATTTTGCTCTGATGCATTTTCATGCTGTAAAAAAACGATTTATAAATGCATCTCCTCAAGATATAAATCAACGATTTATGTATGAAAAAATACGTCCAAAATAAAGAAAAATATAATTTCTTAAAATTAAAACCTTATTATTATATATTTATAACATAAAAATTATATAATTGATAAAATGTATAGGTAAAAAAAAATTTATTTAATTTTGTATCATTTTTGGTATTTAGATTTGTTAGTTATTTGTAAGTTTGTTATTTGGCTTTAAAGCAAACATATAAACTGGATACAATCCACGTGGAAATTTATGTTGTTGTTCTTCTTTTATACAAATTAAATTTGATTTCTGAAATATATGATATAATTCGGAAAGGGGTCGTGTCACTGATGAATCCTTAGTATCAACTTCTAAATTTTCTGAAGTTGTCACATTTTCTTTAATTACTATTATACCATTGGATCTTAAGCTACAACTATAAAAATTATATTAAATAATTAAAAATAATTTATATTTTTAATCAAAAATAATTTATATTTTTTATTAAAATCAAGTAGTACTTACGAGCATTTTTTAAAAAATTCTATTAAATCATTATGTTTTAAATGTCCCAAAACCCATTGACACCAGATGACATCATACTTCTTGGTATTAAAGTAAAAATTTTGTAGTCCTTGAAATATGAGTTAATTAATTCAATATCTTTTATATCATTAATAAACCTATAGGATATTACCAATGGGATAATAATTTTGAATTCTTGTAGAATAATTTTTCAAATATGTTTTAGCTACTTCTAAAAATTTTAAATTTTGCTCCACTAAATCAACATGTTTAAAATGATTTAATAATAAATTTTTTGTTATCCTTCCTATGCCTGCACCACAATCTAATGCAAATGTTTTTGATGGAGGATTTTCTAACTAAAATAAAATAAATTTTAACTATTATAATATTTAAAAATATTAATAAAAAATATTTTTAAATATTAAAAAATTAATTACAATACATACTTCGAATAAAGCTTTCAAAAATTTCGTGGATCCTTTTATATCAATTTGAGAAATAAATCCAAAACCACCAAGCATTCCATCTACTGTAGCTGGAACATGTTCCCAATACTTAGCAGCTGCTGTATAAAATTCATGTTCTTCAAGTGTATTTTCTTCTTTTTCCATCTTTGATGATGATAAGTAATACATCCTACTTATTTAAGTTAATTTAATTTAATCTTATTTTTATGTCAATAATTTAATTATTTAAAATAAAAAACTATCAAAAGATCATGTCACATGTTTGAAGAAATTAATAAAAAATAAATATTAATTTATTTTCATAAAATATAAATAAGTCAAATATTTGTGTTTAATAAAAGTCTTTCATTAAATAATATTTATGGATTAATAAGATATATTAACAAAAAATTTTAATTTTTCTTACTAATATAATTAAAATAAAATATAATATATTTTATTGATATATAATAAATTATCGATTTATCGATTATAAAATATCGATATATTGCTTATTCTCTTTAATCGAAATATATATCGGTAATATATCGATTATTGAGTATAAAACATTCTTATAATTTAAAGATAAATTTATAAAAAGAAAATATTATGTACAAAAAAACTATAATTTATTTATATGAAAATTTATATATAAAATTTTGAATTAAGGATTACATTATGCATAGTTAAAATATATAGGGTATAGTAGTTGTGCATACTCACTGGTCAGTTTGGTTAGGATAAAATCGATGTTAGTCGTTAGAGAGCAGTTCTCTTGGAATCATGGCAGAAGTACGGCTTTATGACTCAACAATTTGTCGGTTATGTGCAGAAGATAATGGTAATGGAGAATTACTTTATATGGGAGATGGTGATGATCCAGATTTAAGTTCTATGGTCAATCGGTACTTGCCGCTCAAGGTATGAAGCTTCGAAACATTAGACTCTAACTTGACTTCCTGCTTTATATACAAATACTACCTGAATCAAATGTTCGATATTTCCTTCTTATACGTTATATTGTTATTTACTTTATTTATTATGTGAAAATTTATTATAATATTTATAAATTTTGTATAATTACAGAATATCTTGAATAATAAAATCAATAATAAATATTTTGTATGTTCGTCATTCAGTATTGAAATATTCTTATAAATATTCTTATTTTATGTGATACTGTGTGTTATGAATTTTATATAATTATATTTAATTTAAAATAATTTATAATCAATTATTTTGTTATATAAATTTAGAAATGCCAAAAATTTCAGATTATTAAAGAAATTTCTTACGGTAATAAAGTAATAAATAATAGTTAGAATAATTATTGATTTATTGAGGTTATATTAATGTTAAAATAAAAGGATTGATTCTATTTCAAAATAAATAATATAATACAATTTTGGTTAAAGATTCATGATGATGGCAAATTACCACGTACTATTTGTCCTGGTTGTAATATTCAACTGGAGGCTACAATACAGTTTTTTGAATTATTGGTGGATGGTCAAAGGAAAATTCGTGAGATGTGGAAACATCAGGTAGAACAACAGCGTAAAGCAGAACGAGAACGTCTTCGTGCAGAAAAGGAAAATACAGAAATTAGATCTGAAACATTACACTTAGATAATATTTCAAGATACAATGAAGAAGATCAATTTGAACAACAGATTATAATAAAAAGTATTATTTTATATTTCAATTAATTTATATTTTAATTAAAAATTTATTATAAGATTATTTATTATATTATTATTTAACATAGTAATGCCAGATGGTTCTATGTATGCTGTGGATCATGAAATGAGTTTACAAATGGAAGGTTTAAATAAACCTAAACGAAAGAGAGGGCGTCCACCAAAATCTCAAACAGAAAATATATCTATGGTTAATAAAAATAACATTTTTGTTTAAGACAAAAAATTTTTAAATTATTAAATTTTAGGAATTAACAAAAGGAGAGGTATTAGAAGGAGTTAGTCCAGAAGAAGAAGATAAACATGAAGAAGAAGCAGATGAAATAGATGGAGATGGAAGACGTCGCAGAAAACGTAAAGTTCCAAAAAGGTATTTTTTATAAGAAAAAACAATTGATAATAATTACTATCATTTTTATAATAGAGTATGAAATAATTTAGATATATGGAAGCAGTTCAAGGTAAAGAATTAGAAAGAATATATAAAGAAGAGGGAGTAATTGATGAAGAAGATGATGATGAACAAGATACTTTTGAAGATTCTGAAGAACAATTAAATATGTCAGTTCCTGATAGTCATGAAGGTAAAAAATAATGAATTCTAATATTAATTAAATATTTATCTAAAAATTATTTATTGATAATCATTTTTTTTATATTCTAGAAATAATTGGTCATTTAGAATCTGAAGAAGGAAAAGATCTTGGAGAATTAGTGATAGTAAATCGAGGTAGAGGACGAGGACGACCGAAATTACGTCGTAGAAGAAATAAATTTACATGTCAATTATGTGGTCGAGGATTTCTTCAGCGTAGTAGATATATTGTACACAAGTAAGCAAAATTTATTTAATTTTTAATATTGTAAATAATAAAAATATTTTATTTTTCTAATTAGGAGTTTCCACAAAGGTATAAAATATGAATGTTCAGAGTGTAAAAAATTATTTACAAATAAGGAAAATTTAGGATTGCATCAAAAGGCAACTCATCATATTGGAAATGATATTAATCAAGAATTCGAACATGTTGTGCAAGATTCAAGTTTAGAATCAAAACGTCATTTATCTGGGGAAGATAATATTTCTAACGTAATAGATCATGTTTTAACTGAAGAACAACATACAAATAAATTTTCAAATAATTCTAGTGATTACCAAAAAAATTTTTCATGTGAACAATGTAAAAAGTTATTTGAAACAAAGGAAGCATATGAATTACATATTAAAGTAGTTCATGATCATGATAAGTTATTTATTTGCACTATATGCAATAAAAATTTTACTCAACAAACGGCTTTAAAACATCATATGTCAATACACGAGGTGTAGAAATAATTTTAAAATTATCGAAATATTTTAAATAAATAAAATTAATAATAAAAGTTTTTATTATTTTTGTAGAGACATAAATTAGAGAAAGAATATCCATGTGATATTTGTGGAAAAGTACTTAATCATCCTAGTTCTGTAGTATATCATAAAGAAGCAGAACACAATAATGGTCGACGATTTGTTTGCAATAAATGTGGGAAAAGTTTTAAACATAAGCAATTGTTACAACGTCATCAACTTGTGCATTCTGATGATAGACCTTATATTTGTAAATCTTGCAATGCCAGTTTTAAAACAAAAGCGAATTTAATTAATCATCAATCTACACATACTGGCGAAAAAAAATATTTTTGTGAAATCTGTGGACAACAATTTGCACATAAAACTAGTCTTACATTGCATTACAGGTTATTATAAAAATACAAAAATTAAATTAAATAAATTTTATTATTAAATGAATAAACAAATAATTTTATATTTAGATGGCATACAGGACACAAACCATATACATGTGAGGTATGTCATAAAAGTTTTTCACAAAATGGAAATTTACAAGAACATATGCGAATACATACAGGAGAAAAACCTTATTGCTGCGATTATTGTGGTAGAAAGTTTACTACTTCTTCACAATTTAAACTTCATGTTAAACGACACACTGGCGAGCGTCCTTGGAAATGTGAATTTTGTGCAAAATGTTTTTTGCATAAAGATACATGGAAATGTCATGTGCGCAGACATAAAGGAGAACGACCTTTTCAATGTGCTCATTGTAATCGAGGTTTCACAGAGCAATGGGCTTTAAAAAAACATCTTCGTTTGCATACTGGTATTTTTTTATATTTCATTTTTATGAATTTTGTATTTTTTAATTAT
>NW_006263718.1:35642-39102 GCF_000469605.1 Apis dorsata | reverse complement strand
AAATCAAGAATATTTAATATTTATTTGATATATATTCATTTAATTATATCTTGACTTAATTATTTTTTGATATAAGATTTCTGAACTTAATCATCTTTGTCATTCAAAAAATTTTTAAAATGACATGTAAAATATGTTAATTTAAAATACAAATATTAATTAAATTAAGAATATTATATATTAAATTAAGATATTAATTAAATTAAGAAATAGTTAAAGCGAATATATTAGATAAATCTATTTTTTCGAAAACGCAAATAACAAAATTTTACTCCATTTTTTTTCTATTTTTAATTTATTTTTTTATAAAGAATTAATTCCTTCCCAGTTGTACTATTAATTATAAAATATTCTTTATTCTAAAAATTTATTTTATACTTTTTTTTTTATTAGGTGAAAAACCTTATTCTTGTGATGTTTGTGGAAAAGCATTTGCAGATTGTTCAAACTTAACAAAGCACAAAAAAGTAGGAATTTTATTAATATATATTTCATTATACATATAAAAAAATTTAATAATATGGAATTATTATCGAGTTTTTTGTAGGTACACAGAGAAACCAAACTTTCTACAATAAATGAAATAGAAGGATCTCCAATTGGAGAAGTATGGCAAATTTTACCTAGTTCTCAAGAATCTGATGAACAATCATTAACTGATCAAATGGCTCAGGTTATTGCAACAGATGATACATCTGGAGATGGTATTCAACAAATTATATATGTTTCATACCAAGATCCAGATGATCCTAATCAATCTCGAACTTTACATTTCGGTAAAAATATATAAAATAATTTATAGTATCTTTATTATTTATATTTAATTTTGTTTATTTATTTGTATATTTTTTATTATTGAAATCAGTTGATGCTGGAATGATGAGAAATAAAGAAGAAAAAACAAATGTAAATCAATCATTATCACATTTAAGTGTAAATAATGATGGAATGCTTTCTAATCCAGATCATGATACTGGAAATAGCAATTCAAATGAACGAATAAATGTAGAACTTTCAGAATCTGATCTTCAACTTCAGGTAAAACAAAATATTAAAAATGATAAATAATAATAAAAATATAAATAATAATCATATTTACAGATTACAGATGAAGAAGGTAATCCAATTCCTCTTTCAATTCAAGATGCCAGACAACTTTTATCTCAAAGTCAATTTGTTAATCAACTTAGTGATGGTCAAGAAATTAGAGTTCATCCTGGCGTAATACAAGATGAATTAACAACACCATTAAGTGTACATGTTAATCAAAATTCTGATATAAAAGATGTTGATATTTCCAATACAGTGGATGCAAAAGTGAAAAATATTTCAACTGTACAAACAGATGCAGAAGCAATTGTGAAGGCATTACAGGTAATAATTTTGAATAAATTATTTTAATAATAAATAGAATTAAACTAATATTGAAATTATAATTTAATTTTTTTTAAATTAAAATATTTATTATATGAACGTTTTAACTACTTATATATATAAATATAAAAAAAAATATTGTAATTATTTTACGCATGCGTGCGTAAATAGACACTGAGCAATCTTCTCAATATTTATTAAATAATGTTAGTTATTACTATTAACGCTTGAATAATGTTACCAGCACATAAATTTTGAAAATTAATAACTCAATAGCTTATAAAAAATATATGTAGGGACTTTTTGAATACTTTTATTAATTATATAATATTAATTATAATAATATGCAATAAAAAATATAATGTTTCATCTAAAAATTTAACTTTCATAAGTTTCTTCAATTTAAGATTCTTCATTATCTCAAAGTTAAACAATTATCATGATTTTTTCAATATTATATAACTTTTATTTAGAATATTTTTTTGCATTTCTAATATGAAAATATCTTAGAAATATACTTATACTGAATAATAGAAATAATCACATTTAACTTGTTAATTCATCATTTGTTCACTTTTGTCATACAATTTAAGTAAAATCTTTTAAAATAAAATATAACATAGTTAATATATTAAAATATATATATAATATTAATATTTAAAATAATTTTTATTTTTAAAAAAATTTAAATAATACATAGTTTTTATTACATATAAAATTCATAAAAATTTACATTTAGAGAAATAAGAAATTCTTCTTTATTATTTTATTCTTTTTTATTTTAAATTATAATATTAAATATTATGGTTTAATTTAATATTTCAAATTTTCAATTCATTTTTATAGATTTTGTATAAAATATTAATATATTTGGATAGCTTTAGAAGATCAATTTAAAGATTAAAATGAATGCATAAATATAAAAATGATTAAGATTTATAAAATTTATTTATAAATAAATTTGCATTAGACAGCGTAATGCAGATAAAATAAGATAGATTTATTTATCACATTTAACATTTAAATTGCTTATAAAAATAAGCAATAATAAATATTATACATATAAAATATATATATACATATACATTTTACATATATATTTTTATAACTATTTTTTACTAACTTTTGTGTTTATTTTAGTCTCTAAAATCTCTAAAGAAACGTTTTACAAATGTATTAATAATGCCTTATAATAATGCCTTAATTTGTTAATATTTTATTGTAATTTTACTTATTATTGCTATCTTTATTACTTTTATTTATTTTGATACACAATATCTTTATTTCAATAATCGTTATTTTTATTAAATTTTATTAAATTTGTGAATTAATATAAAAATATTTTTGTGAAGAATTAATATACATATATTTGTTAAATGTATAATAATATTCAATAATGAAATTGTAATTTGAAGTAATACAAATTAAATATAGCATACATCTGCATATTACATATATCCCAATGGCATCATACTTCTTGTATAGTTTTAAATCTTAGTTTCCTAAAAAGTAATTCAGTAATACATTTTTATTTTATAATGAGCACATATCAAAAAATTGAATGTATATAACTGATCTAAACGTTATTTTATATCGTATAAATATTAATTAAATAAATTTATTATTTGGATAATTTATTCGGCAAATAATTTAATAAATTCAGTTTTTGAAACTTAATCATGATACATTACAATTGTTATATTATATCTATGATATATTATGATGCAAAGAAAAATTCTTAATAATTCTTTTTAATTATTATAAAAATTGAAATTTATATAACTTAAATTTATATAATTATAAAAGATGTCATAGATTATTAATATTTATTATTACATACAGATACCAATAAATGTAATTATTTTTTTTTAATAATAAAAAATTCCAAATTTGATATTATTAATTTAAATAATTATAAATATATTTTTTTATAATTATTTATTATTATACATGTTTTTAATTATGAATTTAATTCATATTGATTTCCATTTCTTTCTTATTAATTATGAATTTTTTTTATAAAAATTATAAAGTTAAAAAAGTATAACTACTATATATATTTAATTTTGAATAAAAATAAAAAAAA
>NW_006263718.1:30356-35345 GCF_000469605.1 Apis dorsata | reverse complement strand
CAATAAAAATAAATATAAAATAAATAAAAAATTTGATATATGAATCCTGTTTTAGTTGCCAAATAAAGTAAGTAAGACAATGTTTTTATTAGAACGAATAAAAAAAATAATTATAATAATAAATAAATAAATAATTAATTAAAAAATAAATAAATATATTTATTATACAATCTCTTGAATTATTAATGAAAAATAAATCAATTTTATTAATAACTGAAAATATATAAAGCAACAATAATTAATTTTTGAACATTAGATTATTGAAAGATACATGGTATTATAAATCATGAACAAAAAAAAAATAGAAATAAAAAAGTATAATTAATAACATCTTTGAAATTTTTCTGCGCTAATTCTCAATTTTGAGTAGATTTTATTAGATGTTAAAAAAATAACTTATAATAATAAGTTTATTCTTTCTTTAAGTTGTTTTGTTATATTTTATTGAAAATATATATAAATCCAAAACTAAATTTGAAGATTAGATTATTATTTTTCTTCATATTTTAAGAAGAAAAATTTGATACATTATAATAACAATTAAATACAGTAAAGATTCTAAGAAATCAATTAAAGAACAACATGTCAAGACAAAATTCCAGTAAAATTAATACTTTTTTAATTAATAAATAATGGCATTTTTTTTAATTATAATAAATCAAAAGATGAATATACCTTGAAAAAAAGACTAATTTGTCTTAATCTGTCCGGTTTTAAAATAATAGAATTATAATAAAATTAATAAAAAATATATTACTTCTAAAATAATATATTAAAAATATGTAGAAAAAATAATTTATAAATATTAAATAATAAAATAATAAATATTTTATAAAAGTATATTATTTCTGAACTTATGAAGAAAAAACTGATCGTCCTTTTTTTAAAAAAATTGTAATTTTAATAAGATTATAAACAATGAAGAAAATAATGAAATTTTGTACTTATATATTGTTTTCTTCATAGAAATATACAATATTAATAATTTTTCTATAGATTGATGCATAGAGATTATATAAAGATCATTTTTTTAAATGAAACTATATAATTTTGAATTCGTTTACCTTAAAAAATATTAACTTATATCGAAAAATCATTAATTTAAATATTTAAATTAAAAAATTTAGAGATTGAAAAGAGATAATCAATCGCTTATAATTGGCTCTAATTCAGTAGAATAATTTTTTAATATATAGAAACAAAACACATGAATTCATTTTATTAACATATGTATTTATTTTTAATTAAACTAAACATGGTAGAATATAATATACACATTAAGCAATGTAAATGAGACTATTTGGCTAAGGAAAATGCATATTTTTATTTTTTTGTTTTTATATATTTATATTAATATTTATATTAATATACATAACATATTAAACTATCATATTAGCAATTATAAAAGATTATCATCTTTCTGGTTTTCAATTGTAATATTGAACCTCAATATTTTTAAATATTTTATAATGGTTTTTCGATATAAATAAATACATATTTTTTTATAGGAAATGCTTAGATAAATCGATTAATATATTCAAATTATGATTTCATTTAAAAAAAATTGATCTTAAAATCTTCTATTTGATCTATTTGAACTATTTGATCTGAAAAAAAAATTGTTTATATAATATATGATATTTCCTTTTGAAAATAAATAATTTTTATTAAAACATTTTTTTTTTATTTAATTCTTTATAAAAATATATATAATGAAATCTAAAACATGACGAAATTACACAATATATTTATATATTTATATGTATGTTTTGTTTGTACTTATAATTAGATTTTTAGAAATATAGGATATTAATATATTCGTAAAGTATTTTTGGGAAGTCGATTCTAGACCAAAACAAATACAAAAATGTTAATTGAGGCTATTCTGTTTCCATTTTCGCAATTTTTTTTTACTTTTATCTAATACAAACTTAAATTGGTTATAATAAATAAATCTCAACCGAATTTTTATATATCAACTTTTGTTTTTGTTTTAGAATTAATCTCTCCAAAGATATTCCACAAATATATTAATATTAAATAATATATAAATATATATAATATAAAATATATAACATTATTAATATTATAATTTGCAAATTATTTATTTTTATTTATTTTATCATAGTTCAGCTTAATTATATTTCATTTTTAATATCATTATATTGTATTTAGTTTTCAATTTTTTCAATTTGTTTTATTTTTATATAATTTTATAAATAATTTCTTTCTGAATATGTTTATTAGAATGTTTTTAATTAATCTAAAATATTTAACTGCTATTATAAATGTTACTTTTTTTCACATTATTTTTTTTCACATTTTAATCAAAAATTTAAATTTAAAATAACATACAATTCTTTGTATGATGACATCTATAAATAAATAATTTTTTTATAAAGAAATATCAGAAATACCTTTTCTAATCACTGAAATATATATAAAAGTTGATATGCAAAAATTATTTAAACTTATTTTTTAAATTATAAATAACTTAATTTTGCATTAAATGAAATGATTAGATAAAGATAAAACAATTCAATCAGTTAGTCAATAGTATATTATAGTATTGTAATTATTACATAGATTTATATAGCCAAGATTTTATTTTATATAATATAATTAATTCTATTAACATAATTATATACAATATACGATATTGTATTTTAAAATATATGTTTAATATATTATTAAAAAAAAAATTTGTAGTATTTTTAATTCAATTGATATAATATTAATATATGTATATTATTAATTTTTTTTTAAACTTTTTATTTAAAAGTTCAGGTAAACGAACAATACTGGCCAATTTTGGCCAAAATTAAATTGTTTGTAATTTGAAAAATGAACTTCGTTATTTTTATAAATCAACTTTTTTAGTATTGTATATATATTTAAAATTGATCTTTTAAAGATGTCAATAAATCTATTTATTTATTATTTGCAAATAAATAACAATTTATTTGCAAATAATAAATAATTATTTGTTGTCTTTTATTTATTACTTGTTTTTTATTTGTTATTTAGAATAATTATATTATTATATATCCATAAATTCTAACATATGAATTCTTGTATAGCATAAATACAATATTAATAATAATAATTTCATTATATATAATTATAATTTTGTAATAGGATGAAGATACAGATGCAAATGCTGTTGCAACTATTAATCAAATGGAAGAATCGGAACAATCTGGGATCGCAGAAAATGAACAAGCAATAGAATTTACAACACAAGATGGTCAGAAAGTTCGTTTAGTTACTTCTTATCATGTTGATCCAATGCAACTTGCTTCTGAGTACCTGACTATTGTATAAAACTTAATTATAAATTTATCTAAATAATTTCTTTAAACTTATTCAAGTAGTACTTTATACTGATTAATAGAATTTTCAAAGTAAACCACTTACTTATTGACGAAACTTTACTCAAGCAATATGATTATAAATAAATAGTCAAAAATTAACATTGAAATTTAATTATACTTATAATCAAATTTTATTGTTATTATAATTTAATTATATTAATTTTTAAATTTAATTAAATATTATTTTAATTAATTTATTTCAATTGTTTTATTTCTTAAATATCTTTTCTATTCCTTCTTTTTTTCTTTTTTTACATCATTTTTTTACAATAATTATTACAGCATTATTTATATAAAATAAAAAATTATAATATTAATAAATTAAGAATTCCAAGAAAATTATATAATATTATATTATTTAATGTAAAAAAATGTATGGAAATAAAATGAAAAAATGAATTTATTCTAAAATAATTAATATATTTATAATTATATAATTATATGTAAAAAAGTAAATAAAAAAAATCTCAATAATTAAACCAATATGAATCGATTTTTAAACATAGATATTTACTTAATCATAATATATAATTTAATTATACATATAATTTATATATACATTTTATTTTTAAAAATATGAAAAAATAACTAACTTTAATTATTTAATCATTAACTCTTTTATTCACATATAAAAGCAATTATAATTTAACAAATTTTATAACTTAATAAAGTTTCGTTAATAATTAAGTGATATTCTTGAATAATTTTTTACGTAATTTTATTTCTGGTAAATCAAATTAAAATAATGTTAAAATTTACTAATATTATGGTAATTGATGATACACACATACTATCTGTATTTAATATGACATACATATAATAAATATTTAAAATATTTGTTATATTTTTTTTTATGATTATATTTTATTTTACATTAATGAATAATGAAAAAAGCATATATATATAGAATATAGAAATGATTTTTGAAAATGTTTTCATAAATTTTTATTTAAAGATTTAAATCATATCCATTGATTTGTAGAAATCCAGCATCTCTACAAAGTTGATACATCTGATTTAAATGTTTATCATTTTTGACAGCATGATCTTTTAATAATAATTCTGTTTTTATAGATGAACCAATTAAATCTTTATATCCAATCAATTTTGTTCCAACATTTAAACTATCTACCCATATTGTATTTCCAAGATGTAAATTTACCTATTTATTTAAATCAATATTATATTGTATTCGTAAAAATTATAAAAACTATAAAATAAGAAAAAATAATATAACATACCGTTCCAATTACATATGATCTATTGTCAACATTTTCTTTAAACCATTCATATACAGTATCAATTGCACAATTATTCCAAACATATTCATCATCATGAGGAGCTATACCAACTAAAAATACTTCAAATACTTGTATAGGATATTTTATAAGTTCTTTTGGCATATATAGTAAATTATATACCTAACATAAAAATTATATTACCATAATATAAATTTTTTAACTGTTATATTAATTAAATACATACATTTACTTTGTTCAAAATGACTCCATTATCAATACATTTTACATTTACATACTTTGGATTTCCTGTTTTATTCTCTCTTTCAATATGTAAAATTTGTACTCTTTTAAAAGTATCTACTGGTTCTTCTAAA
>NW_006263718.1:25370-30166 GCF_000469605.1 Apis dorsata | reverse complement strand
AAAAAAAAAAAAAAAAAAAAAAAAATAAAATATAAATAAATATATTAAATAATTTTTAAAATATCATTAAACATATTTTCATATATATATTAACCTATTTTTTGCACAAGAATAGTATTCTTGAATACTTCTGCTAATTAACATATATTGTGTATTAGGAAATTCTATTTCTTCTAATGTATCAAATTTAATATACGATATAATTCTAGCAGAAACATGTGTGGCATCAAGTATACTTACTACTCTGAATTTCACTTTATCATTTCTAAAATAATATCCAAAAATTTATTAATTAAAATTTTTTGATTAAAATTATTAATTTTTTACATATTTACATTACTTACATTTGAATATTTGTGAGTGGTATATCAATCTTTGAAATTATTTTATGTCTAAATGCACACGAAACTTGTTTATTACAAAATCCCCAGGACTTTATATTGTCGCAAATAGGATAATTTTCTTTTTTCTTTTCTAATGCATTTGTTATAAACTTAACAAATTTTTAAAACAAATTTGTACCATAATAAATTAATGAATATTCTTATTAAAAATTTAATACAATTTAAAATTTAAAACAATAAATTTGCTAAATATGACATTGTAATAAAAATAAATACTAAATATATGACACAAATATCAAGAAACAAAATCTTAAATGAATATAAATTAAAATCAATTTTTTGATTCATTAAAATGATTGTCTTTTTTTTTTATTACTACTAAACAAATTTTAGATATTTTATTTATTATTTTTTCTTTACCTAAATTATCAATTTGTATTATAATAATTATTTTAATAAGTAATTATTTGTATAATATTTACAATAAAATCTTTTATTTCATGCAAAAATATGATTATTTCCAAATTTTTATTATATGTATTTATATATATTAAATTATTAAATTATTTTAATAGATACCTTAATATTTTCTAATATATTTTGAGGAATTGTAATATTCATACGTTGCATAATTTTCATTACATGTAAAAATTGTATATCATTATTTTCATCCATCATTATTGTTACTTTGCAATTACAATTTTCCTTAAATAAATTTATTAAATAAAATTATTTTATATTAAATTATGCAAAAAATTATTGATATAAAATAATTGTACCATTTGTAAATTTTCTATAAGTGTTGAAAATCGAAAATTAAATTGAGTCTTAGAATGTAAGGGAATTGAATAATGTATCAACCAAGTTACATTTGTAATATCTATATCAGATAATATATCATCTGTACATATTAAAATTGGATAAGAACCACTTATACAAACATTCCAACATTGTTTAATATCTATATTGAAATAAAAAATATTAAATTTAAAAATAATAAAATTAAAAATTGAAATTTTTGAAATTCTTAAATACATTCCTACCTTGTAATTGAAAAAAATTCATATTTCCATGAGCTAAAAGAATTTCTATATGTTTTTGTAAAAAGTTATATAATTTTTCAGCTTCATCATTATTTGTACAAATAATTATAGTTCTTATATAAGAATATCCATTACTTAATAAATCTATTATAAAATGATTTTAAATTATTTAATTTTATTGTAAATAAAAATCTTAAAATATTATGTTTTACCTAAGAGTTTTTCATTTTTTTTTTTTGAATTTATTACATATATATTTATATGTACAGATTTAAAAATTGCAGCTTCTAAAAAAGATGCTATACATATGCATGGATTATCCATTAAAATAAAAGCAACTTTTTTTAATTGCGGTGTCCAATGTGCTGCAGTTATTATAATTTGTAACATTTTATTTTTTAATTCTCTATTAGAAATATTATATTTCTTAAATAAATGATTTACCTAAAATTATATTTCATTATATTTAAATAAATATAAAAATAAAAAAATTATCATAAATGTAAAAGAAATTTACAGAATCATAATATTTATTCAAAATAATATCACCACCATCCAAAATTAAATATTGAAGATTTTTAAAATTTATTAATTTTTCATTCCTATTCATAAAACGTACTAAAAATCTAGGTGTAGAAATTAATATCTGACACCCATTAAACATTTCAGCCTAAAAATAGAATATTTAATTTTTATTCCATTAAAATAAATATTTTTATTTATTTCTTTTTACATTTAATTTAAAACTTAATTTAAAACTACGTACCACTAATGATCTTTCTGATTTACCATTAATTGCAGCAATTGATCGTATTTTTTCATAATTTTGTAGGAATTCTGTACATAAGAAATTAACTTCTAATACTTCAGAAGAAGAAGAACATAGTATTAATACAGATGGATTTATTCCTTGAGGAAGCTGTTTCAAAATTTATATTTCTTAAAATATGATATATGAACATGGCATTTTAAAAAATATAATAAATATAATAAATAAAATTTTAAATTAATATATATATTTTAAAATTATCAATTATCTGATAAAAAATAATTGTCATCACAGATTATAAAGTTTCTAATATAATGATTTATATATATACTTTATAATATTACTTTTAATATTAATATAAAAGTATAATTAATTTAAATAATATTTTACATTTGCATTGGTAGCTAAAAGTCCGCAAATAGCAAATGCATATCCAGTAGTTTTACCAGATTTTGCTGTTCCAATTGTTATTACATCTAAACCTTTTTTTATAGCAGGCCAAATATATGATTGTATTTTTCTTGGTTTAGAAGATTGTATCAATGATTTCCAAATCTTGAAATATGAATATAAATTAATTTTTATTTATCTTAATGATAATTTCAATGCATAATTGTACCTTGTGTATTTCTGCAGGAAATTTTGCATCTAAAGTGGAATTTAAACATTCATATTTATCTTCTCCATAAATTAATACTCTTTCTTTATTTTTTTTAAATTCATAATATTTATCTTTTTCAAATTTCATTTTGTTTATAAAACTATTAATAAAAAATTTAATAAAAATGTTAATAAAATGTAATAGAAAAAATAAAATTAATTTTTGTCTAATTATATTTTTTACCAAACCTTTTTTTTTTTTCTTTTTCTTTATTATTACTACTTAACATTTTTGAAATGTTTAAATAAAATATAATTTCATTATTAATTATTTTTCTATCTAACTTTTTATTCATAGGATTTTTTATAAATTGCAATAATTCTATACAAAAATTAAATACAAAAATAAGCATTATCTGAAATAATGTAATTTTAAATATTAAAAATACATAAAAATATAATAGATTACCTTTATCTAAATATACAGCATAATGATTAAGAACTAAAATTTCACTTAAGCATATTATATTGTTTTTTATATTAAGATAAAATTCACCATAATATCTTCCATATTGATCAGATACTAAATAATCAAAATAAATTGTATCAGATGCACTTATTAGTTCTTTTGTGTATTCAATTGCAGATGTACTCCATTCATCTAAAATTCTTTACACACATACAAAAAAGAAAAAATGAATAATATAATTTTTAAATATATAAATTATTTCAATATATTGAATAAATAATATATTAATATTAATATTATATTAATTATTATATTTAATCATACGTTAAAGTTTCATTATGCATAGAAAAATCATATTTCACATCAGCAGGTAAAACATTATATAAACCAGCTGTAAAACTTAAATATTCTTCTGTAATTATATCAGTTGAACAAATAACAAAATCTTCCTTTTTTAATACAACACAAATACCATGATCAGATAGAAAAATATTATATGTATCTTTTAGATTTCCTATATTACAAATATGTCCTCTAGATAACCATCCAGGAAAATCAAATGTTGTATGTAATTTATTATATACTATAACTGCCTAAAAAGATTTATATATAAAATAAATTGTTTTAATAATTTAAGTAAGATAATATGAATTATATTTAATTTATAAATATATAATATAGTATAAATATTAATATATAGTATTAATAATATTAGTATTAATATTAGTATAAAATAACAATTATATAGTATAATATTATATATACAATTATATAGTATAATATATTAATATAAAATAACAATTATATGTAAATTATTCTAAAAACTTACATCTCCTATTTTTGGTTCACTGTTTTTTTTAATAGTTTTAAAAATTTCTTTTTTTTTAAATAATTTCTTATTGATAGAATTTAATTTTTCATTATAATGTTTGATTTCACAAATTCTTATAATATATGGTGTTAAAACATTTGTTACTTTAATTATTGTTACAGTAGAAGGCAACATAATAACTATAATTATTTTATATTAATTTTATAGAATATAAATATTTCTTTTTTATTTTTTTATATCATAAATTGTACAAAATGAAAAAATTTAAAATATGAACTTAACCTCTATTATAACAATTTTGATTACTCATATTTTTTCTTCAATTATTATCATATATATAATATAAACAAATACAAATATTATACATTGTTATATTAAAATAAAAATTGATGAAGTATTGGTTATTATTATTTATTATTTATGTATTATAAAATATACGAAAAAATATTTAAAAATTGTTTTTTATATACTTAATTTAATAAAATAAAGAATAAATTTAAATAGAATGTAAATAGTCAATAGAAACTTAAACAACTTCAGGGCAAACAAAAAAAAATAAAGTGAATTATAGTGTACTTGATTTTAAATTTTCATAGTAAATATTTGATATAAAGATTTATAATAAAATTAATATAAAATAATTTTTAATAAAATATAATTATCATTTGTTTTATAATTAATTTATAAAACAAATATATACTTTTAATAAATCAATTACATTTATTAATTTTATCGGTTA
>NW_006263718.1:17375-25302 GCF_000469605.1 Apis dorsata | reverse complement strand
TATAAAAACTTTATAAAACGCTATATGATATGTATAATGTATAAATTAAATTTTAAAGTATTTTTATTATAATTTTATGTAATATAATTTTATTATAATTATATACAATATTTCTTTCAATCATTCAATTAATAAATGATACTTTTATATTTTAATTATGGTATAATTTTTATATACAATAAATATTTTATTTTTATATTTTTATATTCAATGCACAATAGGTTTAAAAATTGATAGAACAAAAATTTATCAAATTTCAATTATAATTAAAATATAATGTCGACTTTAAAAACAAAGGGATGTCTTTTTTTGGCTTCTTCTCTTTGCGATGGTTTAGAAGATAATAATATAAAGTAAGATTTTTAAAATTTTAAAAAAAAAATTAAAAATTTAGATTGATATTATTATATAAATAATTTATATATTATTATATTTTTTATATTTCAAAATTTTTATTTATTTATTTATTTTAATAGACAAGTAACTACTTTACTTTTAAATAAAGAAGCAAACCCAAATATTCTAATTCCTACATATGGAGTGACTCCATTTCACTTAGTAATAGGTAATGATTCTGAAGCATTTGCAGAAGAAGTTACTAAATTATTTTTACGTCATGGAGGTAATCCAAATATCAGGTAATTAATTAAAATAAAATTAAAATAATTATTTTTTAATTTAAAATAAAATTGATTTTATATTTTGAAGAAAAATATTTGTATAAAAATATAATTTTTTCAATATATAACAATGAGGTGTTATTTTAATTAATCTTATAGATCAATAGATGGATTAACTCCAGTTCATGTAGCAGCAGCATGGGGTAGAGCCACAGTTTTAGAGTTACTTTTAGCAAATGGTGGAGATCCTCTTTGTTTGGATGATGAAGGACGTAGTCCATTTCATTATGCATTTGATGGTAAATATTATAAAGCAATTGTAATACTTGGAAAATATTGTGATAATGTTACAAAAGAAGAAAAACCAACAAAATATAAAATGACTTTTGGTATGTAAAAAAAATAAATTAAATTTCAATATCTATCTATAATTAATTAATAAATGAATAAAAATTAAATATTTTTTATAGATAAACTGTTGATTAATACTGAAAACATAGTAGCTGAATATATTGTTCCAGAAATTTCAAATGTTATCGAAAGAAATATATTAATTGATACATCTGAAGAACATAAAAATAAAAAATTTACTGATATAAAACATATAAATACTTTTAATTTCAATTATAATAATATAAATAATGATGATCAAGTTAATAATGCAATGACGAGTGCAGCAGAACTTCAAATTCGTGAAGAAATGGATAAGGAAAAGTTCTTAGTCAATGAAATTATTAATCAACTTTCAAATTCTTTAAAATCTAATTCTAAAGAAGATGAAATTAATGAAAAATATGAACAATTTAAAGAAATTTTAGATGATACAAGTCCATCATCTACAATAAGTACTGATAATAATATGTCATATAATATAAAAGATAAATTTTCATTAAAAATAAAAGTAAGAAAACGATTTATTACTCGTCGAAAAAATTTCTGTCAAAATAATAATATTAAAATTCCGTTAATATCTGTGTATGATCCAAGTGATTCTATTATAAGTAAATCGCCTAATTTTTTATCAAATAAACCAATAGAGATGGAACAAAAATACTTATCTCCAAAAGTATCAAATAAAGAATTAAAATTTAAAACTTTTACACCTTGCATAACAAGAAATCGGTCATTTCGATCAGAAGAATTTAATTTAGGAAAAGAAGTAGCAAGATCTACTCCAAGAAGAAAAAAACGATTTTATAGACAGTATTCATCACTTAAGAAACTTAGAAAAAATAATAAATTTATTTCTTCAGATAATACAAGTCCTGATGCAACAAATTCTTTGTCGCCAAATCAAAGTTGTATAAAAGACTTGGATTATAAATTTAATAAAAACCTGGCAATAAAATTACATGAAAATAAATATGATGAGGATATGCCAATAAATTCGAAGAAAAATGAAGTTAATGTTAAAACATGTATATCACAAAAAAATTTAATAGAAGAACTTAATAATAATTTTAAAACTTTAAACATAAAAAAAATAGATTTTAACAAAAAAAATAAAGAACATTTAAAGGAATATATTTTACAAGAAAAATTTTCAGATAAAGAAGTAGAATTAAAAGTTAATACTGTAAATACTTTTAAAGAAAATTTGAATACTTTTCTTTCAAGGTAAAGTTATTTATATCCAATATATATCCAATATATTTAACAATTATTTTAAATTTTATTTTAAATGTTATTTTAATTTTTATAATAATATTGCAATTCCTGAGATTTTATCATAAAAATATTTAATATTTTGAATTTAATAAATTATTTTTAATAGTTTCAGATCACAATCATATGTTAGTGTACAAGAAGAATATAAATATGAAAACACAGATGAAGGTATAATTTTCTTAGAACGTAGAATTTACACATTATCACCATGGTAAGATAGTAAAAATATTCTTTTGAATAATATCAATGTTTGATTGGGATAAAATTTAATAGTTATCATAAAATCATCAGAAGATTATCTGAAATATGAAATATTGGTTTTTAGCATATATATTTTATGCATATATATTTATTATGTATATAATAAATTTCGATGTTATGTTTAAATTATTAATGAATTCTTAAAACATTCTTTGAATATATAAAAATAAAATTTGTTTTAATTCCAATCAATTACATTTATCACAATAAGCGAATATATGAAATTTCATTTATACTTATTTTTTATTTTATCAAAATTTGTATCTTTTGAATATATGAATTGCTAAATCTAAAATTTCATGTTTCAAATATTTTCTCTTCTTATGATTCACATCAAATTTTATTTTGATCAACTATAGTACAATTAGATTCTTTGATAGTACAAAAAGAAATTATAGTGTTCACAATTATAGTGGTCAAATATCATATTTTATTAATGATTATATTAGTGAAGGAGAAAATTACTAGTTATTATTTATCTTCAATAAAGTGAAATCAAAAGTAAAAAACAAAAATAAAAATAGAGAAAAAAGTTTGATTTCAATTTTCAATGAAATTTCCAAATTTCTAATGAATTTCATTCCAATTTTCTGAAAAAAAATTAAAATTTTTATTAATATCAATATAATCATTAATATATTATAATATCATTATTTATTAATATCAATATAATTTTTATAATTTCTATATTTGTAATTAAGATATGACTAATAAGAGAAAGTAATATAAGATCATAAAATTTAATTTTTCAAAGTAAAAATAAATAATGGCAAAGAAATTTGAAATATTTTTTCTTTTAAAAAAAAAAATACTATAATTTTTTTTATTGTACTTTGAATCAATAATCGATTATTATTAATAATAAAATTGTTTTATTTATTTATAGTAAATCTATAAATTCTACTTCATCTGAAAAATTATGTAAGATTTATTTAATAATTATTTTATGCTTCAATTTATAATTTTTTATAATATATAGAATATAATAACTTTTTTTATATACATTTATTTAGGGCCTAAGTCATTAAATTTATCAATGAATCCAACAAATGAAGCACTACGAAAGGAACTAATTTATTATGGCGATAATCCTGGACCAATAACTAATACAACCAGGCAACTCTATTTAAAGCGTCTCACGAAATTAAAAAATGGAATATATAATTCATCATTATTTGAAATTAATCATTCTTCATTTAAAATAGATTATTATGAATTTCAAATAAAACCATTCCTAATGTATGGAAATTGGATTAATGATTTAGAAAGATACAAAATCATTGAAAAAAATGCTTTTAAAGAATTTTCCTTAGCAAGTCCTTCTAGAAAATGGAGAGAAGGAATGAATAAAACTTGCTTTAATTATTTACTTTTAGATCCACGTATAACAAAAGATTTACCTTCTCGTATAGAAAATCTAGCAAAACCCATAGCTTGGACTACATTCCTTTCTGCTATTTTTTATGTGGGTAAAGGTACACGCAATAGACCATATTCCCATCTTAAAGATGCTTTCGATACATGGGTTTCAAATAAAAATTCTGAAAATGCAAAAATTCAACACATTTTAAGTATTTGGAATGCTGGCTATGGAATTGTTTGTCTTCATATTTTTCAAAATAGTATTCCAGTAGAAGCTTATACACGTGAAGCTGCTATGATCGATGCTTTAGGAATACAAAAATTAAGAAATTATAAAAATGGAGATTACTATGGAATAGTAGCAACATGGAATATAGAAGAAAAATGTAACTTTGGAAGATATTTATTATATCAAGCAATGCAAATATTTTTATATGAAGGAGAAAGACAAATATTACCTCAAAATTTATAGAATTTAAATGTCATTTTTTCTGAGACTAATTCTTGTTTAGATGTATCAATACATATTATTATGACTTTTATGCGTTATGTGTCGCGCGCATGTACGTATATGTATGTATATAAATTTAAGAATATTTCATATTTAAATAGGTGCAATAAAATGGAATTAATTAATTTAAATTAAATAAAAAGACTGTAATAATAATTTTTTAAAATTCTATTATTTTTTTTATTCTAATATTCCATTATTCTTTCTTTTATTATATTAATTTACATTTTAAAAATATATAACATATTACAGATATGGTCTGTCTGGTTCTACTTTTTTAAATCTCAACAACCGTTTTTTTGGATACCATCTATGTTTTGTAGTATATGTCATTTTACGAAGTTCTTCAATGACAACTTCTTTTCTCTTACGTTTAAAAACATCAGCAATTTCTTTTTCACCAATGCATAAAATAGAATTTGATAAAGTCTCTTTTTCTTGTGGTAGTGGTAATGAATATTTATAAGGAAATTCTCGTTCTGGATGCCAACAAATAATCATATCATTACTCATTGGTATGACAAATTCTGAAGGTAATTTAAAAGAACTGAGACATCGTTTGCAGAAAACATTAATTGTGCATCCAATACCTAAGATAGCATTCATCTATTTAAAAATAAATAAATTAATATATTTTTATAATTATTTATAAATAATATACATAAATAAAAATATATCATAGAATGAAAATTTCAAAATAACCTTAAACTACTAAAAAAAAATTAGAATAAATATTTATATATCACACTACGTATATTTTAAATTATTAAAAGTATTATAAATAATATATTTGAAATAAAATATATTGATAAAAATATTAAATTAAAAACTCACAGTAATATAAACAGTAGTATTATTGTATTCAATCACTTAATAAAGATTTGTTTCATTAATTCATATAATTGTCAGATATCCGAACAAAATGGCTTCCAATGATATCAAAAGATAACAGTGTGTGGAAATGATTTGTTAAATGAAGGCATCGTTAAACACGGATTTTAGTTGCTATTCCTACTATTTCTAAATATGACTCAATTTTTCTTCAATAAATTATGAAAAGAATACATAACCTCTTATTATTTTCATGTAACGATGTTTAATTTTTAGATTAACTTTATAGTATTGTATCTTGAATTTTTTTTGATTTTGCTGTTTTTTAATCATTTGCAATAAAATACCTAGTTTAAAATAAATAATAGGGATTCGAGTAAAACATTTAATAAATTAAAATATTTAATATTTTTGTATTAATATAATTTAAAAATTATTTAAAATTATATATATATAATTATCTATAATAATAATGATAGCAACATTAGTAGCCCATTTTTTCTTTTCTTTTAAGAAAAAGTAAAAAATAATTATTTAGCAATGTATGAGGATCCAGAGGATCCAGATTTCAAGTTCTGATTTGAAATGCAATGATATAATTTATATAGATAAAATGTAAAGTCTACAATAAAATTATTATAACAAAAATAAATAAGCTATTGAAATATAAAAATTCAGTTATAATATAAATATAATTAAGAGAAAAAAAAATGTTATTAATGTTTCTAGACTAAAGAAATCTATTAATATTAATAAAAAAATGTAAAAAAAGCAAAATTAAAGATTTGTTTGGATATTATTATAATTAGTATAATAAAAATTTTCATTTATTGAATATTCAATATTTTATTGAAATGTATAAAACAATTTGGCCTGATTCAAATATAATAAAAAATATGTTTTTGAAAAGAATAAAAATAATATCATAAAAAATGTTATTATTAAATTTATTCTATTAAAATGGATATAAATGCTATAAAATAAATACTTTCATTACTAATATATAAGAGATGTATCAGATGTTAAAACTTTATGTATTTTAATACATAATATATCATATGAATATGAAATATTTGATCAAGATTCAAGGTGGCATTACAGAAAATAAGTGCTTTAAACTAGGTATTATAATTTATATATTATATGTTATATAGACTACATATTATAGACTTGTACATATTACAAATACAATTTATCATAGAAAAATAATATTTTTTAATAATGTATACATATGTAATGTTGGAAAGATGAAATTCACTGATTTTTTGTTTAGTTAATAGGAAATTATTATTTTTCCATGCATTTATCATTTTATGCATATCATGCAATAATTTACTTGATAATATGAAGAATTACATTTAATTATATATATATATATTTTTCACAAAATTAAAAAAAAACAAAGAATTTTAAAAAATATTCAAAAATTCATGCAAAAGAAACAAAAGGAAATATTTCAATCATTCATGATATAATAACTGATATTATTATATACTATTATAATGGAAAAAGTATTATAGTAATGAACAGTTCTATATAATATTTTTATTAAAAAAATATAAAAAAAATGCTTTATCTTCAATTACTCAAAGTTTTTATCAAAGCAGCAAATTTTTACAATTTTAAAAATTTTTAATCTATATATTACATATAAGTTTGTAGAAATTTTGCCAATTTTAATATATAATTTCAAAGTATAGTAATACAATTTTAATATCTTGCTTTTTGAATATTTTCGATTTTTTTTACATTAGAAATTTTCTAAAAAATTCTGCATAATAGATGATTTATATAAAATTAATATCAACAATGAAAAAATATATATTCTTTCTAATCCATTATTATGTATCAGTTTTAAAAATAATAAAGGAAATTAAGAATTTAAATTCAATTAAAAACAATGAAAAAATAATAAAATTTATTAAAATATTTTTAATATTCAAAAACTGGTTAAAAAATTAAAGTAATGTAATGAATATAAGAATTTCTTTTAATTTAATTATATTAAATTTCTTTTAAAATACTACAATTTAGTAAAAAATTTTTATATTTATTTAAATTTATAATCAATTTTTGAAAAAAAATTTTGAATATAATTAAATATATAGAAATTACAAAGTTATTAGATATATTATATATTGAATAAAACAAATTTCATAGAACTTTAAACTTGAATAGGCATAGTATTGCCATTTTATTTTTTTAAAACTAAAAAGGAATTATAATTAAGTAAAATAAATTTTAATATAAAATTATAATTGAGAGTCTTAAAGAAAAATTGATTTTTAAAATACTAATTACTAATTTTATCTTTAACAATTTGTAACAAATGTATAACAATTTTAACTGCTATTTAATAACTTATGTTTATATTACTATGTTTACATTCTAATGTAAACATGGAAATATATTTTTTAATTATAAAAAATTTTTTTAAATAAATTAAAAACAGAATATATATAAAATTTCAAAATATATAAAATAGAAAAAACATGTTAGACTTATCTAATATATATAAAAAACGAATAATAAAAAAATTAATTTTATTTTTGATGAAATATGCAACTGAAGTGATAGCAAATAAAGTGATTTTTAAAAAATAAATTTGAAAATCTTATATTGTACATGTATTATATTAATTTTTATATATATAATATTTATAATAATTATATAT
>NW_006263718.1:15266-17220 GCF_000469605.1 Apis dorsata | reverse complement strand
ATAAAATTTTATTATATATTATTTGCCTATAAAATTTACATATATACAATTTTTTAAATCGATGAATTATAATAATTATGATCGACATTTTTAGATTTTACTTGATAAAAAGTTCAAATTTTTTTATACTTTAATCAAAATTTTTGATATTATATATTCTGAGAATAATATAATTTATAATAATTGCATTATTATTGTAATTATATATTTTAATAAAAAATTGTTTAAAAAATATAAATTATTCAAAAAATATTTTTCAAACATTTTGTACATTAGATGCTTTTAAGACATAATTCAAAACATCTATTGTTATTTTTTCAAGTCATTATGCTTAGAATTTTTCTATTATTTTAAAATTTTTAATTTTCTTCAAACATTCTTACAATTTCAAAATTTAAAATATTGATAATTTTTGTATTTTAAATATTGATAATTATTAAATCATATATATATTATAATAATTATATATATTATATTATAATAAATTATAATTTTAGAACATGATATTGTTTAATAAAATAGCATTTTTTTAATAGTAAAATTATTATTTTACTATTTAAAAAATTAGATAGCAAGAGAAAAAATTTGATAAAAATAAAAATATTAAAAGTTTTCTTTCTATTATTTTTTACTTCGCGACTGTTAATATGGTTACCATATAATTGAAATATAAATAAATCTTTTAGTATTGCAAGAAAAAGTTTAAAGAAGAAGATTAAAAATTTTATATATAAATATATAGATTAATTTTATTTAAGTAAATATATAAAAAAAATAAAAATAATATTTTTTTTAAAAAGTTTCTAAATAATTAAAAAATTCGTAATAGAATGCAATAAATTGTGTTTGAATTATGGCAACTACATTACATATTCTGAATCCAAATGATAATTTAATGAAAAAATTTCAAGAAACATTACATGCACATTTATTGCATGTTGATAATAAACTTTCAGAAGAAATAATCAATCTTGTAAGTAAATGAATATAAAAATATAATAAATAATATATTTTTTTATATATTTTATATTATTATGTTTAACATTGACAGAGATTTTGTTACAATATTCATATTTTTAAATAAAAATATATTTTCATAAAATATAAATATAATTATATTTTATTTTAATTATTTTAATTATAATTAATTATAATTATTTTTAGGAAACATCAATAAAATGTGCAGAAAAAGAATTAGAATCAGAAGCTATACAACTTTATCAAGTGCAGCAAGATGTTCAACATCAACATACAATATTACAACAATATATACAAGCATTATCAAAAGTCACATTTTTAAGAGAAAAAAAAAATAATAATATAGAAAATGCTAAAGAAATTCTAAAACAAAATTATTCAAAATTGAAAGAAGAAAAAGATAAAAAAGAAAAACTATCTCAAAAATTAAAAAATTTATTGGAATTTCATTCTTATTTGTCTAAATGGGAAAAAGAATTAAATAATCATTTAATTTTATCTAAACAATTGTCATTACAAGATATTAATAGAAATAAGATATTGATTAATAAAAAACAACAAAGAGATTTTATATTATATCGATTAAAAGAAGAAATATGGAAAATTGAATCAGAAATAGCTTATTTTGATGAGCAATTACAAATCAAAAATAAAGAAAAAGAAGATGCTAATAAAATGATAATTGATGCAAATACAGATTTAGAAACTCTACATACAGAACATAAAGATTTACATAATATATGGAAATCTATAGTAACTAATATTTCTAAAAGAAGTAATATTCACGATCAATTATATTTTGAACAAAAGTAAATATTAAAAAAAATAAAAATAAAAGAAAAAAATTATAAGTATATATATTAGTGTATTATATACAATGTACTCCCATTTAAAAATAAAATAAGATATATATATATTATTTTTTAATTACATATAAAATTAAATATAATATACAATATTATTAATATATTAATAA
>NW_006263718.1:7014-14415 GCF_000469605.1 Apis dorsata | reverse complement strand
TAAAAATTATTGCTGTAATAATTGTTAGTAATATCATAATATAGTCATATTTAATAGCTTATTAGCAATGCTAAGTAAGTGGGAGTTTACTGTATATAAATTCACGATTTTATAAATAATTTGAAATATATTTTAATAAATTAAAATAAAATTTAAAATTTTGTTTATATTTTAAAATAAATTATATAAATTTTTTATTTATATTAAATTTATTTTCTTTTTTGTTTATTGAATTTTTCATAGAAGAAAATGAATTCATATGAATTATATTTTTTATATTTTTTTAATTTACTGAAAAATTAATTTTTTTAGAGAAGCACATAAATTATACAATGGATTGTTATTAGAAATACAAAAAGTAAATAAAGAAATAGAAAAAGAAATGGAAAATAATGAATATTTGACATCGTGGAACTTTCGAATAGAAAATAATATTAAAATTACATCACGAGCAATATCAGTATACAATGAAAAAATTGCAAAAAATAAAGAAGAATTGTTAAACTTAACCAAAATTAATGAACAAACAGAATATGATTATAATGTTATATTTAGTGTATGTTAAATATATTATAATTGTTAAATTAAAATATTACAACTGTTATTATAAATAAAACTGATATAATTTCAGAAATATCAAAATTATCTTTATGAAGAAGAACAAATAAATAAAAAGCTTGAAATTACTTTTCAAAAACAAAATAATTTAGAAAAAACAATATTTGAAAAATTGGAAGAAAAAGTTTTATGCAATAAGACAACTAAATATATAAATGAATTATTAATGAGTACAAAAAATATTGTATTAGAACATGAAATTTCTATTGCACGTATAGAAAATACATATGGAAATAATCTGTTACAATTAGAAAAACTTAAAAATCTCATTGAAATTAAAAAAACAGAATTATTAGAACTCACACAGAAGAATACTGGGAAAGAAAAACAAATAGATGAATTACAAAAAGAAACAAAAAAATATGAAGCAATGATAGGAAAGTCGCAAACAAAACTTCTTGGAATAAATAAACTTATTGAACAGGTTGTATATTTTTTTCTTTTATTTTTTAATTTAAAATATAATTTGATTATATTTTATTACATTAGAAATTATATATTTATACATAAACAATTTTAGATATTACCAAGTATTGGTGGAGAAGAATTGAGTCCACAAGATTTAAAAATAGTTAGTTTAGAAAAAAATATTCAAGAACTTCAACAAAATATTAAAAAAGCACAACAATTTTGGTTGCGTCAACAAGGTTTTTTTGTTTCATTAAGTCAACAAAGAGAATCACAGTTAAGAGAATTAAGTCTTCTTGAAAAGGAAATTATGATAATAGGACAAAAAAATTTTAAATTGGAATATGCATTAGAAATGCTTACAAAGGAAGAAGCAAATGTAAATAAAATTATAACTTCTCTTAATCAAAAATTATCCCGTATGAATTCAAATTTAGTAGTACAAAAAGATTTAGAAAAAGAATTGGAAGATAAAAATTGTATAATGAAAAATGAATGTCTTTTATCTTTTCAAGAATTAGAATTAGAAGTTATAAAAATACAAAGTGATTTAAAAAATTTATGTACAGAGAAAATTATACTTAAGGAAGAATTAAATTCTGCACAACAAGAAAGTTTAGCATGGGAAAAAAAGGTAATTTATACTTTATTTTTTATCACAATATCACTTATTTTTTTATAATTGTTATAATATTAATATAATTAAGGTACAATTGTTACAAGATACGATTAAAAATATGAAAGAAGAATCAAGTACTGGAGGTATAGCTTCAATGAAAAGTGAAATTCATAGAATGGAAATGAGACTTTCTTATTTAAAAAAAATTCAAGAAAAATTAATTCATGATATGAATCTTTGTATTACAAGAAGAGATATTATAGTTGACAAAATGTTTGGTAAACTTAAAAAGAATCCAAAAGTAAAACATAATGAAAAGATTATAATGTATAAACGTTTATCTGATCAAAAAGTAAAAATCAAACAACTTTTAAAAGTAAATTAAAATAATTAATTTCTATGAGATTATTAAATTATTATTATATTTTATTATTTTATAAATCATATATTTATATATTATATATTTTATCATTAACAGATTACAAAACAAACTGGCAATATGATAGAAAAATTAAAAATTCAAATAACAAGTATTCAGAATAAATTAATTAAATGTCAAGAATTTTTACAAAATCTAAAAATACATGTTCAAACTATAGAAAACGAAATTGAACAAATGGAATTATTAAAATATCACGTATGTTTTTAGATATATCATATCATTAAAATTATTCCTTAATTTTTTTAATGTTATTTTAATTTTAATTTTTTAATTTTTCAATTTTTAGAATTTACATAGTTTAGTTCTTAAGCAAAGAAAAGTAAAACAATTATATGATATAAAAAATGGTATATATAAAATGATTTATAAAAACGAAAGTATAATTGAAGAAAATTTGCAAAGAGAACATTATTGTAGAGAATATTTAAAATGTACATTAGAAAAAACTAATCATGATTTTCCAACATTAAAAAATAGCATAAAAAGAGTGTTGCTTACTTTGCAAACATTTTAAAAAATTAATGAATGTATAAGATAAGGTAAAATAATTATTATGTTATCATAAATGAATACAAAGGTACAAAGTTCTAGTAACCGTTTTAAAGAAGTATTTTACCAAGTTACAATAGAATAATATATGAAAATTTTCAATGTTGTAAAAAATATAATTTGAAATTATATATTTAAATATTTATTAATATTTAAAGAAATATTAAAGAAATAAAAAAATTTGGTAAAAATTGAAAGATTGAAAATATTATGATCTAAGAAGAATAAAGAAAATATAGATAAGAACTTCATATTAGCGATAGACGAATTATATCAATTCGATCAAGATTAATTTTAATCCAGTCATATTCATATCACTGATATGAAATTAAGGTAAATCATCAAAATATCATTACTGTCTGTAAATCATATATCGAATTTAAAATAGATAAATATAAAAACATTTTTATCTTAAATTGATTTTCTAAATTTTTCTAATTTTATTTATTTATAATATATATGCAAATATATATTATATATAATATATAATATAATAGTGTAAACTATAATAATAAGAAATATTTTGTTTCATTACTTATAGTAATAATAATAGATAATACTATATATAAAAGAATAAATATTTAATTTAATATAAATAAAATTCTACCAGCAATAGATTTAAATTAAAGTAAAATGTAAGTAATTATTCTATGTTTAAAATATTTAAAATATTTTATTAAGATTTTAAGTTTTTTTATCTAATTTTTTTATCTAATCACATATTTGTTGCAAGAGTGACATAATTAAAAAATTACAATTTTAAAGTAAATTTAATAATTTTGAATTATTATAAAAATATCAGAATGTCAAATTTAAAGTTTATAGTTTAGAAATTCATTTATAGAATTCTACTAGTTACAAATAACAGTAGTTTTTTCTCTATTAATAATACAATAAATGCAAATTTTAAATTATATTATTTTTGCAATAAGTATGCAATAAGTTTTGACAATTATTTAAGAAATTATTTAAGAAAATCACAAATAAAATTAAATTAATTATTTTTAGCTATTTATTGAAATAATTTCAAGAAAATGAATGAGAATCATTTTGGAATTTCACAACAGATTTTAATTTCCAATACTGGAGATCAAGTTATATCATCAAACAGACTAGTTCAATATATTGCTAGTTTGGCATCAACTCTTGGAGCTTTAGCAGCTGGAATGACATTAGCATGGACTTCTTCTGCTGGTGATGATGGCAAAAATCTAGAATCTTTATACAATATACATATATCTAAAGATGAATTTTCATGGATTAGCTCATTAGTTGCAATAGGTTCAGCAGTGATATGTATTCCTATTGGTATTCTTGCTGATATGATAGGAAGAAAATATTCAATGCTCTTGATGGTGGTACCTTTTACTATAGGCTGGTTGCTTATAATTTTTGCCAATTCTGTGATTATGTTTTATATTGGTAGATTCATTACTGGTCTTAGTGGTGGAGCCTTTTGTGTAACAGCACCAATATATACAGCAGAAATAGCTGAAAATGAGATCCGTGGAACTCTTGGATCATATTTTCAATTACTTCTTACTACAGGCATTCTTTTATCATATATTTTAGGAACTTTTGTTAATATGCGAGTATTGTCTATTATATCTGCTCTTGTACCGCTTATTTTTTTTGTAATTTTTATGTTTATGCCAGAATCACCATCTTATTATTTAAAAAAAGGCAATGAAGAATTTGCTAGAAAAAATTTAATTAAATTACGTGGTATTCAATATAATATAGAAAATGAGTTACAAAATCAAAAAGATGCGTTAGAAGAAACTAATAAAAATTCGGTTTCTTTTTGGACTTTAATTAAATCTAAAACGACTTTAAAAAGTTTTATAATTGCTTATGGTCTAATGTTTTTTCAACAATTAAGTGGCATCAATGTTGTTATATTCTATACTAACAGTATTTTTAAAAAAGCTAATACTGATTTAAATCCTGGTTATTCAACTATTATAGTAGGTGTAATACAAGTCTTGGCTGTATTTGTAAGTACATTAATAGTAGATCATATAGGTAGAAGAATATTACTATTCATATCTATAATATTTTTATGCTTAACATCTTGTATACTTGGAGTTTATTTCTACCTTTCAGAAAATGAAATAGATGTTAATTCAATTAAGTGGTTACCTTTAGTTTCTGTATGTATTTTTATTATAATGTTCAATATTGGTTTTGGTCCACTTCCATGGATGATGATGGGTGAAATTTTTGCGCCAGAAGTAAAGGGTGTAGCTGCAAGTAGTGCTTGTCTTTTTAACTGGATATTAGTTTTTATTGTAACTAAATTTTTCAGTGATCTTTCAGAGACAATTCATCTTGCTGCTACATATTGGTTATTTGCTGTAATTTGTCTTATTGGAAGTTTCTTTGTATACTTTATAGTTCCTGAAACGAAAGGAAAATCTTTAGAAGAAATTCAAAAAGAATTAAGTAACTTATAATATTATTGTTTAAAAACTATTTATCTATAAAATTTATCAATTTATTTGGACTAACAAAATAATGTTGTTTTTGTGAATTCAAAAATAAATCATTTACTATAAGATATCTACAGTGTTTAAATTATTTATATTGTAAAACTGTTATAATTTACTAATAAATAGATTATATAAAATATAGATTAAATATATAAAAATTATAGATTATATAAAAAGATATAAAATAATTGGTATTTGCCAAAATATATATACAGGATATTTATAAAAATGTGAGATATCTTTTGAGGATGGATTCTAGATAACAAAACAATAAAAAAAATTCATATATATATATATTCGATAAGAATTAATTAATGAGTTATAAATATTTTTAAATTTATATTAGATAGAGCAAAACACCGAAAGAATGAGAATGCTTAGTTAGATGCGCGATAGTACTGTATTGTAATGTCGCTTGTGTAGTGGAACTCAATAAAAGTAATATATTGATACTTTTTTTATATACAATTGATTATTTCAAATGAATTTCAATATATAATATATATTATATATTATTATATATATATATATATAAAATATAAAAGATAATGTACAATATACACGAATATCTTGTAATGTAACTATGCAATATTTCTATATCATTTAAAAAAAAAATTTTAATTATTTGAATCTATGTAATTAGTTATTTAATAGAAACTTACCTCAGAGAAATTATAGCAAATTTCATAATATTTAGAGTTATATGATAATTATACAGTATCTCATTTAAAATCATAAATAAATCATTGTATTCATTCAACTTGCCGTACTTATCGAAATCTATAGAAGCAAATCAAAATAAATTTCTATAAGATTTTGAATTAAAAAGGTTGAATGTGTTTTTATGTGACAATTGTTTTTCTATTTTCACATATACAAGAAAGTCCGAAATACTAATGATACTTGAATCAATTTGAATTTTAGATTATTAAATTATCCAATCAAATCATTAATAAATATTTATCTTTATTTCATTTACACTAAATATTTTTCATTTTTATGCAGAGAAATGTCAATCAATTTGGATATCACTTATTAATAATATGAATCAATATTACACATTAATATCACATATAAATGCATAATATCCATAAAAAATGCATACATATCGCAATTGTTTTTTTTATATATGTTTGAATGAATATTACAAATTCATTAATTTTTTTTTATATGTTCATTTGTAATATACGTTACATGAATATTATGAACTAATGACTTAACTTATTTTTAATTAAGTCCAGAACTAAATAACTATCTTAGTAACAGGAAAGATTGTTGACCTAGATTTTCATATTTTTATATTTAAAATATACAAACATAATTCGATTTCAAATATTACTATTTCATTTTTTCTTTCTATCAATTCTCTTTTTCTAATGCCCAGCATTCAATTGTTAGCAACGCTATTTCAATAACACATTGTCGCGTTGCGAAGTCAAGTTTAGCAAGTTGATAAAATAATAGATATTTGAATATTTGTTTAAAATAAAATTTTAATTAAATAATTTTTATATAAAATTAAATTGTATAATAATAAAATTGTATATAAATTGTATAATGTAAATATAAATTGTATAATAATAATAATCAAAATAATTTTATTCAAAGAAATTAATGTGAATAATGAATAAAAAAAAAATCTAATATATAATAGTAATGTGAAAAAGAAAAACGCAATGCTTATATGATTTTTTTAGTGAATATATAAGATAATGGCATTAGCGTTATATTAAAATGTAGATATTGAATTTCAACTTTTTTGTTTAAATTAATCTCATATCGGAATAAAAAATAGTGAATTTAAATGAAATAGAGATAAGATTTTTCAATTGATACAATTGGTCTATAATTTTAAAATGGTTTAAATATCATTATCATATGATTTTCTTGTACATATAAGAATAAGCAAGTTTATATATAAAAAAATATACTTTTCTAATCTGAAATCTTATGTTTTGAATATATTTTGATTTGCTCCTATAGATTTCGGTAAATAAGCAGATTGAGTGTCATACAATAATTCAACTATGGATTTAAATAATATGTTATAATATTATGTTTGATAAAATAATTTATGTACGATTTATATAAAGTCGTGTATATGTTAATATTCTAGAATTTACTAAAACTTATTCGAGATAAATTTTTGTTAAATAAAAAGTTACATAATACATATATTATATTATATTACACTGAAATTTATTTGAAATAATTGCATATAAAAAAGTATTAGTATATTTACTTTCATTGAGGGTTCCGTTATGCAAGCGATA
>NW_006263718.1:2970-6770 GCF_000469605.1 Apis dorsata | reverse complement strand
TTCTCGTTCTGTCTTATATAAACTTTATATATATATATATATATATATATATATATATTATATAAACTTAAAATGCTGATAATTCGTTAATTAAACCGGATCTATATATGCATATGAACTTTTTTTGTTGTTTTGATGTTTAGAATCTATCTTCTAAAGGAGTCCTACATTTTTATAAATACCTATATATATTTATTAGATCTAAAAATTAATTTAGTATTTTTTTAAAATAAAATTACCATTTATATATATAAAAAAAAAATGTACAATTGTACAATTCTTTGAAATACTTGTCATTATTTTTGTGATTTCGTCTCATTTTTTAAATAATTTTCAAATTCCTTAAAAAAAAAATTTTTAAGTATCAATTTTGATACTTAAAATATAATTTTGAATACTTTAATACTTTACTCTTAATATTTTAAACTAAAAAAACTATACTGAAATCGATATATTATCAAAAACTAAAATAATTTTTTATTTTTTCGGTTATTTTATTGTAAAGGATAATAATAATTGTTTAATCACTTCGCAACATAAACGAAATACATGATATAATGTCATTTATACAATACTACGAATAAGATATATTGCATATCATATATTAATAATTAATATTAATAAAAATTTAGTTTAAAATTTATAGCATATATAATAGTATATATAAAATAACTTTGATAAAATTAATAAGTTTTATTAATGATAATAATAATAAGATCTATTTATCAAATATAATTGTTATATATAATAGTTAATAAGAACAAAATTATTTTAAAAATATTAATATTTATATTAATATTAATAAAATTTAATTTTATCTTACTAAAATTTAGTAAAATTTATTAATTTTTATTAATATTAATAAAATACATTAATAATTAATAAATATTATTATTAATAACATGTGAAATATCTCGTTTATAATTACAAAATGATTAAAAATTAAAACTAAAATGTTTTTAATCATGTTTTCTTAATAATTAAAAATAATATAAAATATAAGGAATTATAAAAAAAAAAATTTGTAAATATACAAATTTTGTAATTATATTGTAATAATACAATAAATTTATAAATTTACAATTTGTTGAATCTAAATATTAATAAGTCATTAACAATATCGAATAAATTATATTTTAATAATGATAAGATAAATTTAAAAGATGCAAATAATTTCTCAATATTGATGGCATTACTAACAAAATTTTTAATCTGCAAATTCAAAAAATTTCGAAACTTTGAAGATACATAATGCATACGTAAATATATATTATAATTTTTTTTTGCTACTCAATTTTAAAAGATCAAAATTAATTCAAAATGAAAATTCAATTATTTTTTGATATTGTGTTATGATTCAAAAGATAAAGAAAAAATTTTAAGATAAAAATTCTTTTAATGATACTATCATTTAGTAAAAGATTTATCAATTATTTATATGATGCAAAAAAGTTATTATATAAAAATTTATAATTTTTTTTTTTAATTTATTTTTTCGAAATCTTAATCAATAGTTTCAATAATTATGAAACAGCATAAAAAATAATTTTTTTTTATTTTAAATACAAGTTTTTTTATATTATTATTTTATTTCGCAGAAAAAAAGTAATATAATCTAGAAGAAATTTAAATATCTTATATAAATAATATTATACAAAGTAATAATTTTGTTTACGTGTACAATAATTGTTTCAGTCATAAAATATTTATATAATATTTTATATAATATATAATATTATATAATATTATATTTAGTACATCTTTTAATTAGAAAAATAAAAACGAATTATAACAATTGAAATATAAAATTAACAATTTGCTAAATTTCAACAATCATCGGAATATTATTAATCTCTTTTTTCATTTGCAAATATATTGTATGTAAAAACATATTATCTTAGTTTTGATATTATAACAGTATCTATATCATATATATCAATTTTATTATATCTTTGAAATTTCGGTTTTAAATCCTTGTTTAAAAATAAGAAATTAATAATAAATAATACCGGCATAATATCTAATTAAAATAATAAATAATAATTATAAATAAAGTCAAATTAGAAAAATGATTCACATTGGAGAATTTTTTTATTTAAGAAATAAATTATATTTTGTTTTTTTTTTCATAAAACTCAAAAGATTTGTTTCATCCATTCAAATTGATTACTTTTAAGAATCAATTGATGTTTGATAATGATTTATATTGATAGTTTGAAAATTAAAATAATTATTTATAATATTATTTATAATAAAACTTCATTTATATTTAAACCAAAATAATAAATGATTTAATATAAACATCAAATTAAGTTAAAAAGTAAGTATATCTGATACATATATATTATATAATATTATAATTATATATATTATATAAAGATATATATAAAATTTAAATATCATAAAAATAATTTAAAAAATAACAAATTCAATTCATTTTATTTTATAATATATATATATTATTTTTCATTAATATCCATTTGCATATCTATAAGATCATTTTCATTACTATCATCTGTATCTTCATTATCTGTACTAGAGTCACTAGAATCATACCAAGTTTGGGAAGATAAATCATCTCTTAATATTGTTCTCCATTCATCTAATTTTCGACAATCTATAAAAATAATTAAATATAACATTTATTATCATTTTATAAAATTTTATTGCACATATATACTTATAAACACACCTAAACTATAAAAATCATTGAGTGTATATTGTCGATTTCCATCTTCAAACATACCACCATATAAATATAAAATATTATGTTTTACAACAAGTCCACAATTTATTCGTGGACATGGAATGAATATATCTTTATACATATTTTCTTTTTTATCAATAGTAGTTTTTTGTGTTGATCCTATTGTAACTGTAAATATTCCATCATCATCAATAACTGTAGAATTAATAGAAGTAGAAGGCACTTCTTGCATTTCTTCATTATTATCATCTTCATTTTCAATATCATCTTGTTCTTTTTTCTTTGGTTTTCTTCTTCGATGTTGTGTATTTATATTTTTTTTTCCATTTAATGTTACTGATATTAAGCAATAATATATTTATTTTTTTTAATCATAATATATATATATATAATATCCATTTAATTATAATATTAAAATAATTAATATACCTATGTGCCATTGGAATTTTTCCAAATCTAAAACTAATAAATCATTATAAAATATTCCATGGAGTTCTTCTTCATTTTCTTCATCAAAAACTCCACCAAATAAATAAGCCAAATTTGAATGGATTAAGCTAGCTGATATGCCGCATCGTGGTGATAATTTGATTCCTGTTTGTTTTACAGATATCCATTTCCATTTTAAACCAGTCTGATCATGTTCTATGATATATAAATGTATAACATTATTTAAAAATTTAATGTAGAAAATATATTTTATATAAAAATTACTTACTTTCAGGAATCATTAAGAACATATCACTATGTATGCATCCTTTGTCAACATCTTTTTTTATTCTTTCCTTACTATAACCACCATATAAAAGAAGTTTATTTTCAGAAATTGGCAACAATATGCTTCCAGATCTTGGAAGTGGTAAAATACCTGTAATTTTATATATTTTTAATAATATAACAATTATTATTTTAATAATAAAACTTTAAAAACAAATTTTTCATTTTTCAAGATTTTACCAGATAATTCAATTTTATGCCATATATATGTTTCAAGATCAAATATATGTACATCATTATAATATTTATAATCTTTCAAATTGTCATGAAAACCACCAAAAATTACCAATTGTTTTTTTATATGAACCATTCTGTG
>NW_006263718.1:0-2886 GCF_000469605.1 Apis dorsata | reverse complement strand
TCTAGCTGATGGTCCGCCAGGACGTCTTAAAAAGAAAAAAAAAAAAAAAAACAAGAAAAACAAATAAAAATATTTAATAGTAAAATATTTAAAATATTTAAAAAATATTATAACATACAAAATTTTTATCCATTTTTTCTCTGCAAATCGATAAACCCATAAATCTTTGTAGTGATAAAATTGTGATTCTGAAGGACTTGAAAATTCACCACCAAATATCCAAAATTCTCCTTTATTTGCAGCTGTAGTTATTGCTTGATGACCACAACGTGGAGGTGGAGCACCAGGTACTTTTATAATCATCCATTCATTTTTGTTTAAATTATATATAAACATATCACCATAAACAAATGTCTGAAAATAATTGAAATTTATTAAATAATTTATAAAATATAATTATTATAATATATTAAAATAATTAATTGAAATAAATATTATTTTTATTTAATAAAATAAAAATAAAATTTTATACTAATATATTTTTAGTTTACCATTCGTCCATCACAAAATTCTCCACCAAACATAATAAGTTCATCTTTGAAAGGATGTGCTGTTAAAGTAAAATTTATACGTCTAGATGGTGGTGCTACAATTTTTTCAATAATACATTGTCTTTTAGCTTCTTCTTTTTCAATTTGAGCAATAATATTTTCTATGTTATCCTAGAAAATATAAAAATAAATCAGTATTATTTTTGTATTGTTATTTAATTTGGAATTATTGATTAGATTAAATAAAAATAAAATATAATAAAAATTTTATAATTTATAAATTTTTAAAAAATGCTTTATGAATTTATAAAAATGCCTTGTATTGTATATTACATATTTATCTAACCTCGCCAAGTTTAGCTAATTCTTTTTTTTGTTTAGCATTCAACTTCTTTTCAGTTTTAAGTGCAGTTTTTTCATTACCATTTATTTTTTTTTTGTTTTTATCTTTTTTACCCATTTTATATGGTAAATTTTTTTAAAAATAGAAAACACTTATTTTTTGAAATCTTAATTTTCCACGATATAAGTATATTTGTTTAAACTATGAGTCATAGATTAAACTTATGAATAGTTAGAAATAAGAATGATAATAGAACATCTGAGATCATTAATATCCCTTTTTCTTTTTGTCGTTTTATATATATACCATAAAATTTATAATATGATTTGTATAATGACAATATGAAGAATAAATATTTATATATATATAATAATAAACATGGCTTCAGATTAATTAAAATAATTAATTAAAATAAATCATCTGATGTCATATATCTATATGATGAGCAAATAATGATATAAATTTTTATTTTTGAAGCAATATATAAATATTTACGAAATGAAATTTAATTATTATTAAATCTAAAATGTATTTTATTTTTTATTATTTGTATGTATTTTTTTTTTATTATTTATTATTTTTTATATTTTATTTTTATAATTTTAAATGATATATTTTGGAAATTGTAATTTTAAAATATTCAATTTATAATTATTGTTTTATTTTAATTTAAAAAAATAGTAAGAATATATTAATACACGAATTATTATTATTATATTATTATTATTAGTTTGTAATAAGCTTATCTTTTTGCTTCTTTGAAACATTTAAAAAATATATCTATATTCTTCTACTTTTTTTTTTAATTATATTTATAAATTTAAAAATTTTTTTTTTTAAATTTAATAATAAAAAATGATTTAAAGAGAAATTTCAATTATTGTAATAAAATAAGATATCATCTTCTTTACTTTGTGAGATTTATTTTATAGTTTTATATGGAAATTCTATTCATTTTAAAAATATAATGTTAAACTGTTTCTGTTTTTTTTCAAATGACACATTAATAATTGATAATTAAATATTCAATATAACTTGATATAGAAGATAAAAGTCCTGATATAAATATATAAAGATTATGACTTTAATTTTGAATTTTAAAAAGATATGTATTCATAATATATGTTAAAATAATATAACATCTGTTATTGTTTCTATTTTTATTTCATTTTAATATAAATCACGATATTAATTATATCAATTATATATTTCCCATACTATTCTCAATGAATTGCCAATTTGTACGTCTGTAATAATCAAGTATGTCTGTAGTAATCTAGTAGTTACTAAACTCAACTGTAGAATGCACCACTAGTTTTGCATTCTAATATGGTTGAAATTCTGAAATTTGGTTTTTTTATATTAAGTTTTAATTTTGTGATATTAGACATTATCCTTTAAATTTATAATAAAAAAATACAATAATATAGTAAGTAAATATAACAATATAGTAAGTAAATAATTTAATCAATATATTTACATTATATAAAATTTTTAATATTAATATAATTATATTATCATATATAATAAATAATACTAAATAGTAATACAATAAAACAATCAGCGTAATATGATTTATATACATACATAGTTCAATATTCTGTATAGCAACGAGAAAATCGTGAAGAAAGTTAGACATATCTTAAATGTAAACGTAAAATCTTTTTTTTATATAGATAGTAATTATGTTTTCAATTTTCCATGAAATAAACAATGTTTTAAAATACCTCGTAATTTATATTTTAAATATCGATATGTTAATTACTATTATATATCTATTATATAATTACTATTATATGTTAATTACTATTATATATATATATATATTATTATATACTATTATATATATTATATATATTATATGTTAATTACTCTATATTATTTAAAAAAAATAGAATTTTGTAATATGATTTTATATTATGATTTTAGTTTTACAATTTATTTTAAAGATTTTTCTCTTCATAATTTTTTTTGTAAATTATTAAACAACTTTTTTATTTTATTATCTAATCTCTTTCAATTATTATATATATATAAATTTTGTTACTAGCT
>NW_006263717.1:0-500 GCF_000469605.1 Apis dorsata | reverse complement strand
ATACGCTAAGGTCGTTTAAAGAAGACGAAATTTTAGAATATTTGAAAAACGATCTTATTAAAAAGTCTGTATCTCCGAAGATACGGGAGACATATGACATTCCCGGTGCGCGTTGCAAGCGGGAAAGATTGCACTTTACACACTGTTTTTACTGGTTACGCTAGCACAGGCGTTTCATACGCTATGGTAGTATAAACAAGACGAAATTTTAGAATATTTGAAAAAGTTTCTTATTAAAACGGCTGTATCTCCGAAGATACGGGAGATTCATGGGACTTCCGGTGCCCGTTGCAAGCTGGAAAGATTGCTCTTGACACCCAGTTTTCACTGGTTACGCTAGCACAAGCGGTTCATACGCTAAGGTCGTTTAAAGAAGACGAAATTTTAGAATATTTGAAAAACGATCTTATTAAAACGGCTGTATCTCCGAAGATACGGGAGATTCATGGGACTTCCGGTGCCCGTTGCAAGCTGGAAAGATTGCTCTTGACACCCAGTTT
>NW_006263716.1:62725-63428 GCF_000469605.1 Apis dorsata | reverse complement strand
TAAATTTTAACACTAATTATATATATATTTCAATATAAAATAAAATTTTCATATGATAAATAACGAAAATTATATAATAATAACGAAAGATAATTAAATAATTATAATAAAAAAGAAAAGCAAATGTAATTAAATTTAAAAAATTCTTAATTTTAATTAGAAAAAATGAGATTTAAGAATCTTTTAAGATTTAAGATTTTTTTCTAAGATTTAAAAAAAAAAATTATATTATTATTGAATTTAAAATTGACTTATTAGTATTTTATTAATAATATATTTGCAACAATTTTTCTACAAATCGAAAAAAATTATAAAAACATTATAAAATTAAAAAGCATAACAATTGGTTTTTTTGTAGATAGGATATTCTATATAGGTTGCAAAATTTTTTTTTTAAATCACAGGATATTCTACATAAGAGAATATAGAAAAAAATTTATATTATTAAAGATATGCGACGAAAATTTATTTATATAAAGTATTTTTCACCATAATTTTTTAATTATATGGAATAGAAAAAAAATTTGTAAATTTTATTAAATTTAATTTCATTATCTAATAAAAATTAATATAATATTTTCACTTTTTTTACACATAAAAAACTTATTCCATTCATTTAAAATTTATTCTAAAATATTAACTCCTTTGAACCATTCAAATTTATATCTATATTAATTTTAGAGAAAATAGTTTATAATATTTT
>NW_006263716.1:59566-61258 GCF_000469605.1 Apis dorsata | reverse complement strand
TTTTTTTTTCTAAAATTTAAAATTTATTAAGAATTTTTTAAATTTAATTACATTTGCTTTTCTTTTTTATCATAATTATTTAATTATCTTTCGTTATTATTATATAATTTTCGTTATTTATTATATATATAAATTTTAACAAAAACTATATATATATATATTTCAATGCAAAATAAAATTTTCATTTATTGGCAAAATTTTATTTTTTTAAATATTATTCTCAAATATTCTCAATATTTTTATTATTTCAATATTAAATACTCTATACTTAAGAACAATTTATTAATGCTTATATTTATATATTTAATAACAAATTAAATATTTATATAATTGAAATGGAAAAGAGAAAAATAAAAACTTTTAATCAAAATAATTAACTTAATAACTAACAAAATAACTTAATCAAAATCTGTAATATCTAAATATTTATTTTACATATAAATAATTAAAATGATATTATAAAAATAAGTAGATATATGTATGAAAATTTCTATAATAATAATAAATTACAATATTAATTTTATCAAAAACATTTTCATATATTTGATCAATATCATGTCATATATCTGATATCTTCATATCATATATTTCTCAATAATCGTAAAAATACGAAATTTGTCATTTTTAGGAATTTTAATGTTAAACATCTCTAAATATTATTGTATATATTTTCATTTTATTTTAAGAATTTTAAATATATAATATTTATTATTTATATACATTAAAACATTATTTTCTATGAAAATATTTTAAATAATTTTCAAGATGCAAAATAAACTCTTATAAAAGTATTATTTATAGTTCTATTCTTCCAACAATTCTACATTGAATTAATATATCTTTAGTATTCGTCACGCAGGAACGTGCAGCATTTATATTTGCAACATTCCTTATGATATACATATACATATATGTATTCAGTTTGTTGCACTTGTTCTATTTTTCTTTTTCTTCTCTCGTTTAACACTGGTACGATTTTTCGTATTCTGCGAATATTCCGTAGATGACTCTATGATCATGAGAATTTTCAAAATAGAATAATAAACCGATATAAGCCACGCACAATATAAATACTTCTTTTGTTCTTTTTTAAAACACTCACCTTATCTCACTTCTCTTTCTTTTTGCGATTTTTTTTCAGATCAAAATGGGACGGACGAAGAAATCGACGGTTAAAGAAACGTGCTCACTGATAGGATTATGAAGAGACAGGCACATTCACTGTCGATTATATAGAAATAGTCCCCACCATTATAGACTCATCCCACCCTGGTTACAAGGATCCATCGAGACTCTTCTTATTGTTAGTTCGACCTTATACATAATTGACTTAATAATTGGGGATTAGGATTTTTCTTGATTTTCACATATCTTTTTATCGTGTTCACGATTTGTTCAAGAAAAGAACGAGAAAAAGAGAATGAATATTTAAATGTATATTTAAAATATCTTTTTTTGTTACATTTGTGTTAATATTTTTTTTGTTATCTTATAGACAATGACTTGAAGTTGATTGTAAATAATTAGTATTCGTATAACCCGGAAGCATGGATACATAGTTTCTATAGATTTGAATGATGCTTGTTGAGTGAAAAAATCAATACAAGTAAGTAAGAAAAAATATAAATTTTAAGTATTTAAGTAAGTAAATTTTAAGTTTTGACATTATATTACATTATATTAATATAAATT
>NW_006263716.1:40871-59313 GCF_000469605.1 Apis dorsata | reverse complement strand
TAGATTTTATTGATTCTTGATACATATATATATATATATATATATATATATACATATAGATATAAATTTTAAAATAATAAGTCTGTAATTTCATAGATTGCTACAAATTGCTATTATGATTTTCAATTCTTTTTCAAAATTTTTTTGTCTTTTTTTTTATATTTACTTACAAGTTTTCTGATAATTTGGATATGGTTAAATATGGAAATATGGAAATTCGGAAAATTATATATAAAATATATATATTATTGTTATATTTCATAAACAAACAAATAATTGTTTTTATTAATACAATTTATTTTTAGCAATATTTTCAATATTTTTTAAACATTTATATATATTATATGAAAATTATATCTATAAATATATTGAGTATATTAATCTAAAATTAAAAATGAATAAATAAAAGGATAAAGAGATATTAGAATCATTCAATCACATCTATATCTATTACACAATTTTTATAATTAGTGTAATAATTTAATATAGTATATAATCTTTCTATAGTCAAAATTTTAATCATAGTTTAATATAATATAAAATAGTAATTAATAGATAGTTAACTATAATGGCTTAAATTGAAATGATGAATATTAAATGATATTATAGTTCATATACATATGAGATTATTAACTGATCTTAAGAATTATCTAAAAATGTATTTTTACTTGTCTTGTATTTCATTTCATATTTTTTTTATGCTATTTTTTGTGAAATTGTTTCTTAAATAATATATTTTATTTTATATATATAATTTTGTTTATATGCATAATTTGAAAAAAGATAAAAAATTTTAATTAAAAAACTTTAATTTTATTTAAATTTTTAAATACATACATATATATAACGTATGTTTTATATTTTATAATTAGATAATATAATTTGTTAATTGAAATTATTATTTGAAATATTATTTTTAAATCCTGAAAAATTTGAATGTCAATAAAAATAATATTATATTATTATATTTTTATAGATTTTGTATTGGTATTATACTTATACTTGTTAGGAATATTTAAGACAGAAGTTATTATATTATTTAATATTAGTAATTTAATAATATTCATAATTATTAAATTATTTGAATTAATAGTTAATTATGTATATTTCATTTTTCATAATAAAAATTTTTTTTGATATTTTTTATATAATTTTTTTTTATGTTTTTATATATGTATTTGTGAATAATTTCATTTTATCATGAAAAATCTAATAAATTTATATATAGTGTTTGAAAAATATATAAAATATATTAAATTAAATTAAAATAAGTGAATGTATAAGAAATATATAATATTTAAATATAAATAGAAGAAAAAATATATATTATATATATAAATTATATATGTATTTTTAATTAAATGATATATTGAATTTTTTTAGTTATTCTAGAATAACATTTTCATAAAACAAAACGTTTTTTATAATAAAATATTTATGATGTGACGATTTTTTTTTCTTTATTAATATAACAAAATAAAAATATTTTAAGTTGAAAATCATTTTAAATATTTGAAATATCATATTATAATTGTAATTTCTTAAAGTCTTAATAACTTTCTATTTATGTAAATACGAATAAAGAATATTTATGATTGAAGAAATCAGGCATTACATTTGTAGATAACGTAATAAATTAGAGATCGATTTGAAAAAATGAAAGTTACAAGAGTAGAATAAATATTATATTAAATATTCCATATTATTTCGAATATTGAATAAAATAATTTTTTAATCTGGAAAAAATGAAAAGATAATTTATTTTTCTAGAAATCTTATTTTAAAATTTGTTTTTGTTTGATTATTTTTCTTTTTTTCCTAATTTAACATAACGACAATATAAAGAATAGAGAATACTTTTTTCAAAATATTCAGCATGATATAAAAATGCATTGTATAGAAAGGAAACATATTAAGCGATGATAAAGCCATTTTTCTGAATCATTAATGTAGTTCTCATTCTTCAGAACATTTACTGAATTTTATTAACAGTCCGTATATATCAAAACAAAATTTAATGCTTTTGTTATTATTATTATTATTATTATTATTATTATTATTATTATAAATATTTAATTCAGTGTCAGTGTGGAACGTCAAGATTAACATGTATCGCGACAAATAGAAAGACAAATAGTCTTTCAAACGCTATTGATTTATTATTGAAGAATTGAAAGATATTTCTGGAATTCAATATCGAACGAATATGTTTTTTAGATTGTCTGTATTTATCGCATTTGAATATTCTCATAACTTTTTAACTAAAATTAATAATTTTAAATAACTAATAAAACTAATAATTGTAAATAAATAAAGTTATAAAGAATGAATCCTTTCTTGCCTTCGTAATGCTACTATTTTTATTGCGATTTCTAATTTTATTTTAATTTCAATCCTTTTTTTTATAATGATCAAATAAATTGTAATTTTCTTCAATGTAAGAAAGAAAAACTAAAAATATTGACACGATTTAATATAATAACCGCGAAATAATTAGAAGTAAAATTAAGTAGCATGAGAATCACTTTAAATGTTTTTATAGAATAAAATAAATAAATGCTAAAAATTAATTCAAATCATTAATTAAAAAGCTAGTATAAATCATTAAATTAAAATGAGATTATTTAAAAACAACAATCAACATTATAAATTTAACTGATTTAAAATAATAGAAAAAAGCTATTAATAATAATAATCGAAGTTTTGGATATTCGAATAATCGAAAATTGGGATATTTTAGTACTTTTGACCATAATTGAATAATGAAATGTATAGAAAAAATAAATTTAAAATATAAAATTTTAATTCATAAATGGTTTTCAGAAAAATATTCTAAAATTGATTTAAAAAAAAATAAATATTCCAAAATTTATATTCTAACTTATTTATAATTGTTTTATAAATATATTATAAACGATTGTGTGTGTAATTTAGTTAAGTAAACGGCAAGAATAATATTTCTGTAGTTTCTAAGCTATTGGTTAGAAGTTAGTCGATAATAGACACTCGACCCAGAAGAAATGTATTTTCCCTACATTCCATCGCATTTATTTCTAAATAAATCTTCGCCTGTTCACGTAAATATGTCATATATATGCAAACGTTGCTTAGAAGCTTTCATTTTCACTCAGTCATCATATTATCTATGAAAAATACACGAAAAGTTGGTTTATGTTTCGCTTTTGTGTATAAATTTAAATTGGTTCGCAAAGATGTTGCAAAGAAGCTCCGTGGAAAGTTAAAACAGTGAAAAATTATGTAGGAAGTGATGATTTGGTTAATTGAAAATTTATAAATATTTATATAACATTCTTTCTTTATGCATGTTGATTTGAATTTTACTATTTTTTAGATTTAATTATCTTTTAAGCTTAATAGCTTAATTGAAAATTAAGTATTAATTAATATATTAAAAAAAAGTAAAATATAAAAAATCTGATAATTTGAAAAAATATGAAATTATGATAAAATTTAATAATTTTTAATTTTTTCTAAGCGTTAAATTAGTTTTACTTGATTTTAATTTAATTATTTTTTTATTTATTTGAAATAGATATATTCTAAAAAAATATATATATATATAATATATAAAATACAAATTACGTATAATTGATTTAACAATAAAAAGATAATGTCTATAATGATAATTTAAGTAAAAATATCTTTATAAATTTATTTTATTCTTTTTTTTCATAATAAATTTATATATAAATTATTTTATATAATTTTGTATTTTATTGTATTTTATATAANAATATATAAAATACAAATTACGTATAATTGATTTAACAATAAAAAGATAATGTCTATAATGATAATTTAAGTAAAAATATCTTTATAAATTTATTTTATTCTTTTTTTTCATAATAAATTTATATATAAATTATTTTATATAATTTTGTATTTTATTGTATTTTATATAAAATATATAAAATACAAATTACGTATAATTGATTTAACAATAAAAAGATAATGTCTATAATGATAATTTAAGTAAAAATATCTTTATAAATTTATTTTATTCTTTTTTTTCATAATAAATTTATATATAAATTATTTTATATAATTTTGTATTTTATTGTATTTTATATAAAATATATAAAATACAAATTACGTATAATTGATTTAACAATAAAAAGATAATGTCTATAATGATAATTTAAGTAAAAATATCTTTATAAATTTATTTTATTCTTTTTTTTCATAATAAATTTATATATAAATTATTTTATATAATTTTGTATTTTATTGTATTTTATATAAAATATATAAAATACAAATTACGTATAATTGATTTAACAATAAAAAGATAATGTCTATAATGATAATTTAAGTAAAAATATCTTTATAAATTTATTTTATTCTTTTTTTTCATAATAAATTTATATATAAATTATTTTATAAATTAAACATTTATAAATTACAATTTAGAAAAGAAAACAATATTTATGTTTTAAAAATTAAATATTTTTAGATTATATTACTATTATTAAATAATTTTATTTATAACAATATTTCTAATTTTATTTAATTTAATTAATTTTAATTATTTATTCTTTATTTTAATTTATTCTTATTATTATATAACTTTAATTCATTATTCATTTGATTGATAACATTTTTCTTCATATTATATGATATTTTATTATATATTAAAAATATTCATATTATATATCAAAATATATTAAAATTATAGAATCAATAGATTCCATTAATCAACTGATGTACATAAATTATATTATATAAACTAGAGATATGTATAATTTTTATGTGAATATAGTTGTTATATAACGCTCCATAAAAAAATCATTTTTCTACTTTAATCGGTACTATATTTATTCTTTCTAAAATTTCTAAAATTTATATTTCACAGAATATTCTCAACATAGAATATTCTTTATATTTATATACTAGATTTAAATTTTTATCGTAACATTTATCAATTATTGTTTTTTGATTGCATAAATTAATATTTCCGCTAATTTTATAAAATAATTTTATTTTAAATATTCCTATTATATAATGAAGATTAAAATTCGTTTCGATTATCATCGCAGAAAATTCTTTATAACACTAGATTTGATTTGAATTTTTATTGTTTTATATTAACATCTATCAATCATCTATCAATCATTTATGAAGTTTTTTAATTGCATAAATTAAAACTTATTAATTTTGCAAAATAGTTTTATTTTAAATATTCATATTGTATATCGAAAATCAAAACTAAATTAATTTTAATTAATAATTAATTTTAAATTTTTAAATTAATATCTTGTTTTGTAAAAAAGCAATTTTCTTATATGGATAATTGATGAATTAAAAATATTGTAAATATTAAGATTAATAATAAGTAATTAAATAAATAAAACATAATAATTTAATAATAATTTAAAAGAAATAAATAGAAAATGATAGAAATATATAAATAATAATTTTTTTTAATTCATGGATAACAATAAAAAATAAAATTGATCAAAGCTTCAGATTCTAAAAAAAAATTCTAATTACGAAAATAAATCGTGGTATTAAACATTTATATTTATTTTCTTCATTTATATTTATATTTCTTTAATAATAAAAATTTTTTATCAGCGTATATTATATAAAGTATCTAAAATGTTTAAAGAAATTTCAAAATCCAAAACGTGTTAAATATATGACCAATTAATTACTATATTCATAATTTATAAACATATTTACAATAAATTCATGACATAACACATCATAAACTTTTACTGGTCACAGTAAATTCAATCATATGATTTTCATACACTTTTCCATTGCATAACGAATGAGACTTCGTATCATATGGTTATGTTTGCGGGAGATAAAAGGAAACCGATTAATGGAAAGAAAAAAAAAAAAAAAAAAAAAAATAGAAAAAGAAGAAATTATAAATGTAAACGCACGCAACATGTTACATAATATAACGAACCAGATGTCCATAATTCCATAATCTCGTCATTTGCCCCTGGATGGGAATAAAATGGAAAAGGTCACTTTCGATCTGAATCGAACAACATCCGAATTTCAAAAGGCTCGACGACATAACTTTTTGGTTTTCACTGATAACCTTGAGAATGCACCGCCTTGTTAACTTTCACTATTGTAATTATACTCGAAGATATCGATGAGAGAACAGGATGGTAGTCAATGTCAGCTATTTTATGATGCATCTTCTATCGTAGATCTATCTTCTATCGTAGATATAGTCAAATCCATTATGATTTGTTCATTTGTGGAAAATAAGAGGTTTGGATTGAATAAAATTCGAGATTAGAAACCTTCTTGAATTCTATAATGATTATAATGATAGAATTATAGAAATATTTGAAATGTTTATGTTATAACGTTATATGTTATAACGTTATAATGTTATAAAGAAATTTGAAAAAATTTAAGAATATATTTATACAATTAAAATTTTATTAAATGATATATCTATACCTTTTTTTTAGAAATAAAGTATATTATGTTTATTTTTTCAAAAAATAATATTTGACATGTTTTTCATTTAAAATTTGTTATTCTTTCTTTGATATGAAAAATATTAAATTATAGATCGTTAGTTTTCAATGTGAGATGAAACATATTTAGTCTCTACTAGAGAGATGCCTCAAAACCTGATTTTTATAATTCGCGGAACTCGAATCCGGAACTTGAAATCTTAAAATTCTTAAAACTCGAAACATTCAAGAATACTTATTTTTTTTCTTTTTTTAAGATATATTTTGTTAAAAAAAATATTAATAAAATTTAATCTTTTAAATTTTTTAAATTAAAATAAACTTAAGTTATATTGTCGTAATTATCTTTTTGATTTGCGAAAAATTAAATTTTTATTTTATATTTTTTATTTTTTCTATAAAACTATGGAGTAATTAAAATTAATATGAAATTCAATTGGATTATTATTAGTTAAATAAAAATAAATTCATATTATAATAATATTTTCATAATTTGTTTATATAATGTTATTCTTTACTTGAATTTTGAGAATTTCAAATTACAAAAATGATAAAAACAATCGAGAATTTAAAATTGTTTAAATTTTAAGATTTCAAGATTTAAAGATTTCCGAATTTCAGTAATTCTTATGTCTTATTCCAAATCAATTAATAAAAAATTAATAGCCTTTTCTGGATCTAATATATTTTAAATTTTTAAATAGTATTAATTAGTTTTAAATTTTTGATTCTTTTTTAAATTATATTATTGAATATACATTTTAAAATTTATTGTCTTTATATAAAATATGTTTAAAATTTTTTTAAGAATTTTTCAACTTTCTTCTGATACATCAAATCATTTATTATGTAGAAATCTATATACATTAATAAATAAATGGAATTTATGTTTTTATTGTACTTATAATGATTTTCAATATATTACTATTACATAAATAAATATTAAATTCATTTAAACCAAACATTTCCTTTCATATTCATTCATATATTTTTACAATAAATGTTAATATTAATTTAAATATTAACGTTGATATTAATATTAATATTAATATCATTTCGTATATTGATAAAATTATAACAACAAATAATTATCATGAAAGAATAATTATCGAGTTAAAAGCTTAATTTGTTAGAATATAATAATGAACATTTTAGTCATTACAATCGTTCTAAGAATAGCTAATTTTATTGCTTTGCATTGTTTAACTATGGTTCATAATCTGACGTGACTGACAAGTACCTTGCGTTCAATGACTGCAAATCTGCATTTAAACTCTCTCTGACATCAGAATATTCTTTTTAAACGAAAGATTATATAGGTAATCGACTAAATGATCAAACCTGTTTTTCAATAATGACTTTTGTTATGATGTGAGGAATGTTTTATAAAGTATATTGTAAAAACGATTAATTATTGAAATGAAATGCTTATTTTTCCAGTTCTAAACAAAACAAATATGATTAATGGAAAATGTATATTTATCTTTTATTAATCATGATTAACAGAATTTTATTCTTACGCATTCCGTTCTGTAAATGTTCATGCATTATTAAAATTTCTTTTCAAATTAAAAAAAATTATAAGAATCATAAAAATTATGAAAATTTTTAGATTAGATTTTTAAATTCAAAAAAATTAGATGTTTATATTTTATTTAAAATGATAGAAATATTGATTGAAAATATTGAAGACGTTAACAGATAATAATAAATAATAATAATAATAGATAAAATAAATAAAAAAAGAATCATAAAAATACTTGAATAATGAATCAATTATATGTATAATTTTATATTTATTTTTTATGCAAAGACTATATACTATTAAATATAATGTTTAGCAGATAATTTTAATAATTTAAAAAGCAAATAATTTTGATTTTTATAATATTAAATTTCATCCTTTATTTAATTTATTATGATAATAATTATGAAATAATTATGAAATAAAACTTTTTTTATTTTTATTGACTATACAGAGCATTACATTTCAACTTTTATTCATTATAAACTTTCATTTCTAGTATATTAAGAAACAATTCATAATACTATCAACAATATAAACTATATAAACAAATATGCAAAGCAAATCAATCTTGCATATTCTAATGTTTGAATATATAAATTATTGTATACATAATTCTTAATACTTTTTGAAGAGTTTCAAATGATTTTCTAATAATTTTCTAAAATAATAAAATTTTCTAAAATAAGTCTTTAATAATAATAATAATTTAACATTAATAATAATAAATTCGCAATTTTCAGTCATCATATCTTTATAAAATTACATTATAAACAACACGATGATGAAATGAAATGATGTTTTAAATGAAAGTGAACCATTCTATTATTTATTCGTTACTTGCTTCAAATTGAAGAAATAAACAAAATAGATAAGTGGAAAATAAATGAAACAAATTTCACATAAGTTAAACGATACTTAAGCGAAATAACTATATGGATACAATTATCAAAGTTATTTCAAAGAAACGAATAAGATCATGTTTTAAAATATCTTTATTTTTATCAAAATATATAATTAGTATTTAATTTTTTAAGAATTACGATATTATTAATTTTACTCTCAAAAGATTTGACTAGAAATTTGATTTTGTGATCGAATTATTAACAACAACAACAACAAGATTAATTATTTTATATTTTTTAAATTTTAGAATATATTCTTTCGAATGAAAGATCAATGATTCAATTATTAATAGTAGTAAAATAATTATTAATAATAGTAAAAGTAATTAGTATAATTTGTAAGAAAATGCATAGAAAAATGAGTTTTCTATTGAAACTTGCAATAAACACTTTGATCCTAAAAAAAGAAATGTTGTGATCATGGATTGATGTAATATTTTCATCACAAAATCGGTAATTCCAGAAACACCTACTCACGATACGTGTTCTTAATACTTGCTAAGAAAAACTTTCAATTTCGTGATTTGAAATCCATAAATTCGTTTGGATTCATTCTGGAAAATTGCTATTCTTAAATTTAAATTTTAATTACTTCTTTTATTAATTAAAGACAGTGATGAAATAATTAAACGTAGCATAATTTTTTCTTTAAGTTTTGAAAAAATTATATTTTTAACTGTTTTATTACACATTTGGAAACTTAATTAGGTTAATTATTTTGACTAGAAATAAATCATTGATAAACTTGTATTAATATTTAAAATATTAAAAATAGATCAATAAAATAATTGAAATATTATTTAAATAATATATTAGTTTAATGTTATTTTAAAATAAATATAACTTTTTTTAATTTTTATATTTATTAGAATATGTATTGATATTGTGTACTTGAACGAATTTGAATTATTCTTCTTATGTATTACAGAAATTTTAATACAAATAGTAAAATTTATAAGTGATTGAATAAAAATATTCTAAGAGTTTATAGTAATAAGGAAGCAGTTCTAATATATGATTACATATTATATATAAAATATAATAACAAATTTTATTTTATTTCTTATATATTTTATCTTATTAAAAAATATATGAATTTATGTAAATATTCAACTTCGAATAATCACATAATAATATATTTTACAAAAATACTGCAACAAAAGTGCAGTTTATTTTAAATATAGTTTATTTTAAATATATATTTTAAATATATTTTATATAAAAATAAATATTTTTAAATATATTTTAAATAATATATTTTAATTAATTTTTAAATATACATATACAATACTATACAATGTATAGTTATTTAATGTATAATACAGTTAAATGTACAGTTTAAATATTAATAAAATAATTAATATTGGATATTAAAAAGAAAACATTGCACTATATATATATATATTTTTAAAAATCAATTTATAATTCACTGTTATTACAAAATTTATTGTTGTAAAATATTTATTATTATTATTATTATTATTATTATTAAAAAATGTACTTTAGAATTTATATTATAACATATGAATTGAAAAAAAACAATTTAATATTAGATGATTCAGATGAATACGAAGATTTCAATCATTATTTCTAAATATAGTATGTAATTATAATAGACATTTATTACGCAATAAACGAAAAGAAACTAATTCCAATACTTAAATTGTATTTTGTAATAAAATTTTAAATTAATAATTTATTTTGTTTCTCTCATTTTTAATTTATAAATTATAAATAATTTATAAGAAAAAAGAAGATTTTATATTCAATATAAAAGTTTATTTCTATGAATATTTGTAGATTTTTGTGTTTATATTTGAAATAATGCTTTTTGTTAGTATACTATATTTTTATTGGTTTTATCAATGAAAGTGAATTTCTCTTTCATTTAAATATTATTGTGAAATATTTTTTTTTCAAAATAACTTAGCAGATATTGTGATTTATAGAAGTTAAAAGTATTAATTTAAATTATATAACAGATGATCAATAAAAATTTATTGTTATATCTATTTTATTTTTTCAAAAATAAATTTTTTATTTTCCATATTTATATGATGGAATTTTGATAGATATCATTTTTATATATGATCTATTCCTTCTTTTTTATTAAATATTAACTAATCTGTTGTATACATATAATATGTGACATAAAAATTTTTGGACAATTGAATTTTCTTAAGTATAATAAAATAATATTTTCGAATTCGATCTTATATATTACATATAATATTTAATAAAGCAATGCATTTAATTTTGTATAATATAAAAGATCAAAACCGTTGAATTTTATATGTATAATATTTAAAGAAAAATTAAAAAAATTAAATAATCAAATTTAAAAAATTAAAATCTATATATAATATATATGCATTTTATTTATTTATATAAACAAATAATAATATATTTGTAATATATTTCAAAAATTGATAATAATTTAGTGAAATATTTAAATACTTATGAAGTAGATAAATAATGTATATCATATGTTACAAATTCAGATTTATATATAAGTTTTATTTATTGAAATTATTTATTGAAACTTTTCAAATACATATTATATTTCCATTCATATCAAAATTGAAACTAAATAATGATTATGAATATATATAAATATAAAATATTATATATATATAAAACTATATAAATATACTTATAATTGAAATTATCTTAGGCCAATTAACGATTTTTCCCTCATTTTTGGCACACCTTGTACATGAAATAACTCAGGATAGTGTCCTTCATAACATATTTAACTTTACTACCTGTCGTTTTCGAATTTTTATGTCTCACTTTCGACCTTGTTCCAACAAATAAAGATTCTAATATCTCAACAAAAATTTAGCGTAAAATAGAAAAAAAATTTAATTGCGATTTTTTTTATATTATCTTCAAACTTAAGAAATTTATTAATGATAGAAAATCATAATTAGATTGAAAATGATGAAGAATATTTTTAAATTGGATTTGGAGAATAAAGCAAGATATTAATATTATCGAAATGTGAAGTAATTTTCAATTTTTAATTGTAAATAACTATCTTTTCAAAATTTTATCATTTTTAATTTCAATTCCATATCTAAAATGATATTATACGTTAAAATCACGTTTAGATTAGACAATTTTAACTCCTCTTTTAACTAATCAATTTATCTGAAGTTATTCATAAAAACTTATGTACATAATATGAAGCTAATACTTGTAATCAATTTGCTAAATAATTTGAAAGAAATAATTTTTCTTAAGAATGGATGAGAAACAACTATTAATTGATAGATGTTAAGATTATTTCATATTTTGAAATATTAATAGCCTTTAACCGAAAAAATAATTTTAAAACATAAATAAATAAAAATATTTTGAAAATATAAAAACAAGAATTTAAAATATTTCTTGATGAAGTTCAATCATTCAATTGACAATAAATAATATATCAATCAATGTACAAATATTGATTTTAGTTTATTTATATGATCAATTAAATTGTTGTCTTATTGAATTAATATTGTTAATAAAATTTTACAAATGACAATTAGTATAAAAGATTAATATACAATAAATTTCACAAATTATAAATAACCAAATCTTTTCATACAAAAATATTTAATTTTGAAGAAAAAGTCTATAATCTCATAATCAGATCTTATAATTTTATACTTCAATCTCATGTGTTTGAAATTTAATTCATTGAAAAATGAAGCTACAAATAAAAGAATTTTATTCTATTTTTTTTACTTATTTTTTCACATAGAATCATTTCTAATCAAATTAAAATTTACTTCAATTAAAACGAACAATTTTAAACAATCTTGATCCAATTTATTGATTTTGTCACTTAATAAAAATTGTACACGTGGCTTACGATTACGCTTAAGATTATCATCCAACACATTAAATTATTATTGAACCCGTTAAATTGTATTCTGAACAATAAGAATTGCCGAATAATTATCAATAACGATCTTTGAATTTAATCAAATCGAATGATCGGTTTATTCGCCATAGAGAATGATAAACGAGCGGATCGAAGTTAAAAACAAGGTAAACAGCATCACGGGATCGTCTCAATTGTCACGGGTCGAATCGCAGGAGAAAGGACGCCTTAAGGTCTCGTGATATTACGAAATTTAAACCATTTATTTTTCGATCCTTCCATGTTTAAATGTCGCCTGTACTTCATTTAGATTAAGTATCATAAACCAATATAAATATTCTTTCGCATGTGAATTTTAGCACATAAGATTTATTATTTAATGGACGATTCTGATACGAATGGTTTGAAATATAGCAGAGAGTGTTACAAAAATTGAAAATTTCGTGTCCATTTTCTGATCAAATGTATAACTGAATGTATCTTTTAATTTTTCTAGTTTATAGTTTATATTTATAAAGAGAATTCTAAGGTGTAATTTTGTAATAGTAATATATCGAAGTTAAAACAAATTTAATTTTAATGATCATCGCGTAGTGAAATAAAAATAAGAAAAAAATGAAAAAGAAAGTTTATATTTTTAATTATATTTAAATTAGAATTAATTTTTGGAATTGTTAAAGATATATTATATATTATTATTTTATGTATTTTATAGAAAATTATTATACATTAAATAATTTTTATTTACTCTTTAAACGAAATATTATATAATTTATTAATTATATAAATATATATAAATAATAAAATTTTAAAGGAAAATAATTAATAAGAATTATAAAGAATGTTATTTAAGATTGAGATATTTAAACATTTTTTCACTTGAGATTTTTGAATTTAAATAATTCATGTCCTCTTATAAAAAATATTTCGTCATTATTAAATATCTAAAGACGCAATAGTATAGACATTTTACTTATATTCGCCATTTATTTAAAAAACGTCATGGATTATTGATTATCAATCGCAATTTTTAATTCATGATCTCATTTTTAAGAAGACTTTGAAGAAATTGAAGGCACTCATTTGTACATATTATATACATTAACAACATTGAATTTTTATAATTCAATTTTATTATTCAACTTTTATTAATTTTCAGATATGGTATTATTTATAATAATACATATAAATTCTTAAATTTTTGGCAATAAAATTTATCTATTGTTTTAAACATACAAATTAATTATTACAAGAGAGATTGATTAATTTTATTAAAATGTATTATACATTTGTAACATAAATTAAATTTAATGATTAAAACAACTAAAAGAAAATAGTATTGAATGATTACTAGTATTGAATAATTAGCAAATTTTAACATATATATATATTAAAATTTATTCTGAATTCAATTTTCAGAGATAAAATAACATACTTAAATATGTGGCAAATAATATGATTTATAATAAATTTTGAACAAAAAAATTTTGAATGAATAAATTTATTCTAATCATTCTAATTTAAAATTAATTTTCGAATTATAGAAGTTCTATTCTGTTATTTATCTTTTTTCTTTGATAATTACTAGTTCTAATTTAATATACATACTGTTATACTTATATTAATATACATACTATTATAATTTTTCCAGAACGATTATTTAATAAAAATTATTTAATAATGATATTCATTAGTATATGTGTATATCATTAGTATAATATTCATAAATATTAATATAAAAGTAAATTTGTAGAAAAAAAAAATATTACACATATTAAATATTAAATGGAAAAAGTGATTGACAAACAAAACAATTGAAAATGATAATTAAAATATCATCATTATCATCATCATATAAGTAATATTTATTATAAAAGATGATTTGAAAATATTCATGACAGTAATTGATTCAATTAATCATTTCTTTGGGATGCGTTTTTTAAATTCCTTATTTCTATATAATAAAGAAAAGAATAGAAATTATAATTTTAAGAAAGTAAAAAATTAATTATACAATAAAATTTTTAATTATTTTATTCTATACATAATAATATAATATTTATATAATATTAATTAATATTATTTCTTGTTAAAAGACATTCATAAAATTCATTTATTATTATTATATTTTTACAATATGATGAATATGATTTTTTAAATAAGTATCTAATATATAAAAAAAATGATTAATAATAAAATCACATTTTATTGATTATACTAGTTGTTACATATATATATAGAAATATATTTAATTTTATTAAATATTAGTTAAGTATTATAATTTAAGGCTTATTATATTAACTTAAACTTAAAATATATATAAACTTAAAAGGAAAACTATTTAGTTTTATTCAAATGAATATTAAAAATTTTTTTTTTTCTATTTTTATAAACATTTCACATCTTTGATAAACAGAGAATACATATCAGAGAATTGCGTATATTTTTTTAAAAATTTTTGGAAATTTTTATTCTACTCATGCTATGTATTTCATTGATATTTATTGTATTTTCCAATATTTTTTGTATTTGCTTTATATAGTTATTTACTGATGGCGAAGATGTGTTACTAACATTTCTCTTGTGATGTCTCATGAGATGCTGTATTATGATACGTGTAGAATGAAAAGACAAATAGTCCATTGTTTATGCAGCACGACAGCTTCTAACGCGAGAAAATAACTTTCTTTAATAAAATATATTTCATTTTTTTTTTTGAATTGCTTTATTTTCTTTTACAATATTAAAATAACTTGCAACTTTCTGCAAGTTATATAATATAAAGGTAATTTTAAAAATTAACACGGTTTTATCGCCATTCAATGACTAATAGATATCACTTTGACATCTCTAAAATATGAAAATATAATTATATTAAAATAAATAAATGTTAAAAATTATTAAGTAAAAATAATAATAGCAATTTCATTTATGGATCCACAAACAACTGGAAACAACTGTTATAATAGAGACAAGAAATTTATAATTTTGAAATTTTTATTTTTAATAAATCTTTTAATTTTTATGATCTTTTTCATTTAGCAAATATTTATTCTAAAAGTTATTATTTATTCTAAAAGTAAAATTTGTATGCATTCTTTTTTATTTTATATTATATTTATATTATTAAATAAAATATATTTATATTATTTTTTCTATTAAATTTATTTGTTAATTCATTATGTGATTTTTATATACAATAATCTTAAGTTAATTGATCATTCTACATCAAATGCATTTTCGTCTATTTTTCTTAGATGAAATATGCAGTCAAGTTGCGTATCTAAAACAATAAACATTGTTTCGAGACAATAGTGTAAATTATTATGCATCTCGATAGCACGATTTCGCCTCGGTACACTAGTTACGAAAGTTCAAACTACGATTGTATTTACGTTTCCTTTTCACCAAGAAAGATTTCTTTAAAGCGAATAGTCTTTCATTGGTTTTCCGATTATATTTGAAATCTTTGAATTTTTCATATAATTCATTTTTATTATTTTGAAATTATATGAAAATAATTAAGATTACGATTAAGATTAATGATGGATAATAATACAATAGTATTTGCAATATTGTATACTACTATATTAAATTTTCTTTTTGGATTTTTATATTTTTATTAATTGAAGAAGTTTTTATCAATTGACTGTATAAAATTATAGAAATTATAATAAATGACACATATTATTTTAAAAAATATTCGTACATAATTATGAAATAACAAAGCTATTTTTATTAAAATAAACTGTATATATAAAACATTATGTAATAATATGTTTATTTTTAATATATAAAATAATAATAAAACAACAATTAATGTTAATTAATTTTCAGTAAAAATATTTTATTTATTTATAAAAAATTTGATTAATTCAAGCAAAAATTAATTATTCATTTATACTATAAAAATTAATCCAAATGAAAAATTTAAATTTAAATAATATTTATGATTTTATTTGAAATAATAATTTTTATTATACCTTGATAATTACATTCATAAAAAATTTTTAATTCCAAGATTTTCTATTTTAATTTTCAATTTAATGATATTTTGTTTAAACTATTTTTTATTTACTTTCAATACTAATATTATTTGTGAAATAAATTGTTTGAAAATAAGGATTGTAATTAATAATAACAATAATAACAATTGTAACTAATAATAAATATTTCAAAAACATTTTTAAAGAAATTAACAATTGAACATACCAAAATTTTTATAAACATATTAAAAATAATCTAGTTACCTATAAATTATATGATAAAATATCAAATTTTAATTGCATTATATAATATCTTTATCATAATCCTTTTAATTTTTTCCTCTTAATTTTCAATCTTATTTCTTTCTTAAGAAAAATAATTTCACATAATTGAAAAACACAATATATATACTGTATTCTTTTGCATTTTTTAATTATGTCAGACCTTATTAAATCGTTCTTTGTTTCTGTTCTCTAATTATTTATGTTTCAAACATTCAAAAATATATTTTTCACAGAAACACAGTTACAAGAGAACTGTTGCGATTATAAGATGCGAGATGAAAGATGATAAGTCTTCCAAATTATCTATATCCATAATTTCTTGTAGTAATTTTAAAAACATTTTTTAATAAGATAAAAAGATTTTATAATTTATAAATTTACAAATATTTTTATTTCGAATAAATATATTTTTTTCTTTATTATTATTATCTTTTTTTCATATTTGCAATCTATTAAAAAAAAAAAAAAAATAAGAAAATAACTAAATATGTGTAATTAATTTTTTTATCATATCATATGGCAATTGTGGAATTAGAACTTATTTAATCTTCGTTATTTTATATATAGTTATTTATTTCACATTTATCTCAATATAAAAATTATCTTTACTTTTAATAAACGATGCCCAATCTTGAAAGATTGTTTATCGTATAAATGATTAACAATAAGAAGGAATGACCGCATCCTTTTGTAACCTGGTCGATCCCTTCAAGATCGATCTAGTAATCGTTCAATCTTCTTATCCGCGCGTACAATGTTGCAACATCGTGTTAAATGCTATTTTGCAAGTCCATCCATCGTTGCAGTTTCGTCAGACGTCTGCAGTTAATCGTGAATCAAGGATGCTCTGCATTCCAGGATATTCTCCTTTTATGAATCTTCTGCTCGATTATCGAGGATGAACTATGCAATAATGTATAATAATGAGTTATAGTAAAATATAATACTGACTACCACACTAAATTCCCATAGTTCGTGAAATCTTATATAATTATAGAAAAAAATAATCTTTATTTGACAGTATAGATATATTTTGATAATGAAACATTATTTATATTACATACATAGTTATTTGTTGAAGAAAAGATTTGTACTTTCTTGTTTCTTTTATCTTTTATATATCAAATAGTCATGAGAGTATCTTCTCTAGGAATGTTGCGAAAATTGTATCAAAATTTTATTAAATATAAAGATATTTATAAATAATATTGAGAAATGTAATTCGTAGACAAATCAATCAATATAAAAATTGAAAAAATATTCTCTTCATTGATATCAGCTGGTTATTAAAATTTTAATTTTTTGTTAATATTATAATATTATAATATATATAATATTTGTTTTTTTCTATAAATAAATAATAAATTATAAAAAAATTTGACATAAAAAAATTTTTT
>NW_006263716.1:38932-40740 GCF_000469605.1 Apis dorsata | reverse complement strand
TTTTAATTATTTATTATATTTAATAACTTAATTTAAATTTAAAAAGTAATTTTTTTAAATTATAAATTAAATTTTTTAATTCATAAATAGAATAAATTGATAAGAAATTAATAATATTAATGATAATTTAATAATTATATTATTAATTAACAATTTCTTGTGATATTTAATATATCATTCTATTTTATTTGAATCACTTGCAATCATTTCAAGGAAATGAAATTCATCTTTCGTTTAAAACTTAATTTACAAGTATTACTTATTTCTCTTAAAAATATTTTATAAACATTATTAATTTTGTATAAATAAAAAATGATGGATACTATTATAAGTTTCGAGTATTGGAAAAGTTAAAAGTTTTTAATTAATTTTTAAAAAAATATTTTAATATGTCATATTGCAAAACATTTATATTAAAAATTTCTATATGAATTTACATTACAAAAAAGATAATATTAAATATTATCATCTTACGTTAGTTATTTAAATTATATTGTTGTTCTCGCAAAAATTCTCGGGACATTGTTGCAAATTATCATTTCTCAATTTTCTATTTCAAATAGAAAGATGTGAAAATTATTTTTGCATTTAAGGATAAAAAATAATTATATAGATATATATATATTAATATATATATTAGAAATCAATGTCAAAACTGATGATGATGTTTACAATTTATATATATTATATAAAATATATTATATATATTATATAAAATTTCGGAGAATTTGAATTTTATAAAAAATAGATATTTATTAAAATACATTATAAATATATGTTTGTATTTGTAAATTTTTATCAAATATATTTTTATATGGAAAATAATGAAATCAAATCAAAAATAAAATGACTAATGTTTTAATTATGAAAATTTTTGTTATATATATTATAAATGTTTATCAATGAAAATTACTTTTTCTATAATATTAAATTATAAATGTTATTTTTTTTATAAAAAATGAATTACTTTCAAAATGCAAAATAATTTTTTGTATAGATTTTAATAATTAATAATATTTTATTTTTTTAACATTTTATTAATATATTTATGTTAATGTTAATTTTATTAAATAATTAATAAATATGTGATGGATTTTATGATTTTCTGTACACATGCAATATTTCATTTTCAAATAAAAATAAATACATTTAAAAAATATTAAATCGTTTAAAAAGGGATTAAAGAAGGCAAAGATGATTCCTGAGAAAGTAAGAAGTAACAGGAGGTCAACGATCGTTATTTAATGATTGTCCCATTTGATGAGCCATATCTTTGACCTTGTTATTCGAAAGGTAGGAAAATGATTCTTAAATCAAGGATTTGCAATTTGATCGAGCTCATTAATGTCATTGATTCATAAAATACTTCTTAATTATTATATCATTACTTATGATTTATATGTGTATATGTAATTTGTAATAATAAAGTATTGTAATAATTTGTAATAATTTGTAATAAAAAAGTAGTTACATATATAGGTATAATGAAGAGGATATGAAGTAGGAACTTGAATTTAATTTATTTCAAACAATTTATATGATATTGTACATATTTAATGCTTCGCATTCAAAATTTAATTTTAATTAAAAATATTATTTTATAATTTTAAATAAAACTTCAAAAAATAAAAATTGAAAATTATAAAATATAGTTTAAAATTTTTTAATTTCAATAAAAATTCTTGAAAATTGAAATATTGAAAATTTCTTTTTTTGGAGAATTAATTTGATATAATTTAAAGAATATAAATGAAAGAATATAAAATATAAAAATTATAAACAAAATATTTTGTATTGTTTGAAATATT
>NW_006263716.1:36738-38610 GCF_000469605.1 Apis dorsata | reverse complement strand
AATTTAATTTTATATTTTGTTCAAATTTTAAAATTTTATGATTAAATTTATTATTTATATATTTTATTAAAAAAGTTTTATATTATATATATATTTTAAATGTTTTATAAAATTTATATATTGTTATAAATATATACATGTATCATTTCCTTTTTCTCTTTAATCAAAATTATTTTAATTATTTTAATAACGAACGATATTTAAACAAACTTAATTAGTTTTAAATAAATTTATATAAATGAATTTGTCGAAAACATCAATGTTCTTTCTACAATTTCAAAATTTAAATACTTTTAAATACAATATTAATATTAAAAAAATTTCGATTATTTTTATTTGATATTTCTATAAATAAATTATAATAAAATAATCGCACGTGTTTGTATAAATCAAATGAAAATTTTAAATTAAGTAAAAACATGTAAAATTTATTCAAAAAGAAATAAAATTCAAAATCCTAATATATTTGTGATAATTTAGCTTTTTTTAGTATTTTAATTTAATGAAATAAAATAAAAAAATCAGGCATATAAATAAATTCAGACATTCGTAATTTCATGACCATATATATGTACCATATAAAAAAAATCTTTATTTTTTAGAGAATATTATACATATTATACATTATACAAGATATCTCATAATTTTTTGTATTGCAAAAAATTATTATTCAATAATTTTCTATAAAATTTTTAAATTATATATATTATAATATATATTATAAGAAGTATAATATAAGAAGTAATATAATAAGTTTATGAATTAAAAAAAATTCTTTTAAAAAAATTTCTTCAAAAAAGTTTCTTCGATATCATTGAAACTATTTTAATTTAATTTCTTAATATAATTATTAGTAAGTTTCTATATATAATTTATTAATAGAAACATTCTGTTTAATTATTTGTATTACAAAATAAGAAATTATTATTTTATTAGATGATACTGAATTCATTTTCTTTTTACTTTGATTATTAACATAATCATTATCTTATTTATTTATTGATTATTTCATTTTTATAGAATTTGAAACATTTGTTGTAATTCAAATTATAATATAATTCTTTACCATAATTGTTTTATTTCTCTAACAATCCCAATAATTCAAATATATTGATTGTTTGCTTTAATCTATATAGAAAACAATGTTATTTCTTTAATATAAATATTATTTCATTATATACAGAATATTAATATATCTTTGATATATTTTTATAAAATTATTCTTATCTATTTTATAAAAATATTTTAGATCTTCCTATAGATTTTCTAGTATATATATGAATTTATATAAAAATTCATTTGAGAAACTATTAAGAAACTTGTTTATTATACAAATACTTAATTATAGATACGTATAATAGATAATAATTAAAACTTGTAATAATATATAAAAGATTTTTTATTTGTTAAAATAAAAGAAAAAAAATTTATATGCGATAAATGAAAAAATTAGGATAAATCATTTAATGATTTTAATATCAAAGAAAATGTTCATTATTTTAAGTCACAATTTTTGAATTATATTTCGTGTACCAAATATAATTTAATATAATAAATTACACATTTAACTTTTGAATTATATATAACTTTTCAGTTTTTTTTTTCTTTTTATATCATATTCTATGCAAAATTTTAAAAATCATTATCATGAAATTACCAACAACTTAATTAATTGTTAATTAATCATGAAATTTAATTTAAAATTTAAAATTTTTATTGTTTTGTATAATTTAAAAGGGAAAAAAATAAAATAATAAATATGAGATTGTTGAAGTTGAAAATGTTTATTAAAAATTTTCTTCGATATTAATGAAAATTTAAAAAAAAAAATAAAATTAAAGAAAAAAATATTTTTTATATCATTTATAAATA
>NW_006263716.1:33414-34697 GCF_000469605.1 Apis dorsata | reverse complement strand
ATATATTAATTAAATAATATATAATAATAATAATAATAATATATTAAATATATAATAATATTATAGCAAATTATAAATAATTTTTAAATTATTATTTATATAATAGAAATTGTTATGCTATTATTGAATTTTATAGATTGAATTTTAAGCAGGAATTAGGAAAAATTAATGATTAATAATCATATTTGATAATCATATATATTTATTTTTACATTATATTTTACATATTTATATTTTACATATTTTTATATATATTTTACATTATATTTATACAAGATGTTCATTAATAATTATCATGTGTTAAGTGCTAAACGATTGATTCTACGAAAAAAGATGTGAAAGATTTTTTTGGTCAAAATTTTGAAAATTATTTTATTTATTTATTTATTTATATTTTTTGAATGAATTTTTTTGTTTAATAAAAAATTGAAGAAAAATGAATTCACAAGTAAGTTCAGTTTCAAATAATTTTGAAATAATTGGTAATTATAAAAAAGATTTTATTGAAATAGAGAAATTTTCTATCCTTTTATTTATATTTTTTACAGATAATATTTAAAATTTTCAATTTCTACAAATTTAAATTTTCAAATTCAAATATTTAATTTTCAATTTCCAATTTATAATTCGTTAATTATATTTTTTATTTCGAGCCAAAAATTTTTATCATAAAATCATAAATTTTAATTAAAAATTATTAAATATATTATATAAATATTCAAATAAATATTTCAAAAAGAAAATGTAAATCAAATTTTATAAATTGACAAATTATACAAAATATAATTGTATTTTGATAAATATATTAAATTCAAATTTATTTCTTATGTTACACGTGTTTTATATCTTGAATACCATATCTACTTTTTTTATATATATGTATATTAAGTTTTTATAGCTTAGGATCATTTTGTTTATAAAATATGCATAAAATTACTGAAAAGCGTAAATTCCTAATTAGTATTTAACTTATATAAATGCATCTTGAATATATATCAAATTAAAAGAATATAATAAATGATAATAAATACGTATGTAAATTTTATATAACATTGAAACATTGATAGTTGCATAAATATTAAAAATGGATACAAAACTGAAGGAAGTAGAATGTTAATGTCAAGGTTGTTCTGTTCATTGTCGATGTAAGAAATGCCATTGTCAAGGAAGACTGCTTATTATTCTATCGATCATTAGATTAACAGTTATGAGGATTCCACGACCAATTATTAATGCATTCACTGATATCCTGGTTTGTAATATTGTATAAGCTCTTTAATATG
>NW_006263716.1:17379-33259 GCF_000469605.1 Apis dorsata | reverse complement strand
GAAATTTCATTGTTTTGCTCATAATATTCTATGTATGTGTCTTTAAAATAAAATTTTTTTATTTACTTTATTAATTTAATAAATAAATTTAATAAATATATATATATTATATTAAATATATATATTACAAATTTAATAAATATATATTTTACTTCTTAATATAATAATATTAGTAGAAACAATAATTGTGTATAAATTTAAATAATACATAAATTAAAAATAAATTATCTGATCGATTAAATTATATTTTCAATATTTTAAAATTCTAAAAAATATTTTAATTTTGAAATATAGCTTTTATTACAATTTTTATTTTTATATAAAATGAATATTCTGTTATTTCATTAATTTTTTGATTGCTTATCTTTTTACATGTAAACGGAATTTCCTATACTTTTAAACGATTCATTCAACAGTATTTAATAACTGTAATGGACTAACGGATAGGTAAGTCATGCGTGATTGTATAATGGTTCGTTTGTTTCTTATTCAATGATTCATTAAGTTCCCGTTGTATTGAGAGAAATAAAAAAAATGTTATTGTTTTTTTATGTGCGTGTCGATTACGAAGTATTTGTGAAAACGAGAATCCGTTAATCAATTATGATTAATTACGTGCTATGTCAGAGGAAAAAATCTTTTTCAATTGTTGTTTTTCATTAAAAAATTTTTTGATAAACATTTATTTAAATAAAATAATTATACCTATAGAAATTTTTATTATATTAATCTTACAATTTTTTTTTCATTTTTATGTAATTATTTGAAATAAAAATTTTGAATATTTAAGTGCTGAGTAACAATTTATCTATTATATTTTTTGTTTTCAAATAATATAGAGCTAATTGCTAAAAATTATATACAATAATATAATATAGAAATTAAAAAATAATAACTTCAAGAAATAATACTTAAAAAATTTGTTGATTTATTTTTATAACATATAATTTATTTATGTAATTTATAAGTAATTTATTAAGTAATTTATAATAATTAACAAAATATAAAATTTTTGTCGTTATTACAAATAAAAAATAATTAAGTTCAATATTTATATTTATAATTTTATCAATTTTACTATGTTTATAATAATTATTAACATTTAAACAATTTTTAAACAATTATTACTATTTTTAATGATATTATTAATGTTTTTGTTTTGTTTTTATTTTCACGTTATTATTGTATTCATAATTATATTGCTTCTGTTACTTTAACATCGTTAATAATATCTCACTTATTTTTTTTTGTTATTATTGTATTACATAACTTGTTATGAATATTATTTAATTTCTTTGTACTAACAGAAACTTTATTTTTGATATATTTTCCTTATATTTTTCTAAAATTATATTTATTATAAAATTAATATTTTACAATTTAAAGGAAATTATTTTAAATAAAATATTAATAACACAAAATTTTATATTCATTAAGTTCACTATGGATTTTATTCATTATTTTTAAAATAATAATGATATTAATATGAAATTAAAATAATAAATCAATATTTTTTAAAATAATATTTTCATTCATCAAATCTATCTATCAAATTAATTAATCTATTTTTATATTTTAAAATTGGATCCTAAAAAAAGAAATAAGCTAAAAAAAAAATAAATACATAGTTTTTTATAAATAATAGTTCAAGATGTCTGAAAATTAAATTAATTGAAAATGAATCTATAAGTTTAATTTATTTTGATAATAATTTTAATATTTTAACAATATAGAGAATTTTTAAATTTTAAATTTGTTTAATATAAATTATTATCCACATTCAAATTTATTTCTATTAATGATAACAATAGAAAATTTGTTCTTTATAGTATTTATTTATATTATTAAAAAAAAAAAAAAAAACGAAAAATATGAATTGAATCAAGTTTAAATTATCAAAAACTCCATATAATTTATGAATACATTGAAATATAATAATTTAATAGTAAATAAGCAACAAAATATAAATCTATAAATAGATTATTTAAACAAATATTCATTATTTCTTCAAATCAGATAGCGGTACGGTATAATATTACTATTATGGTAATTCTATGATAAACACGAATTCTATGATTAATCATTGTTTTTCGTTGATAACTCAACAAAATCGAAACGAAAAATTTCACAAAGTGAAATTTGGTTGGAAGCAACTTAAGAATCAATTAAGTCGATAAATTTTTATATCCTATATAAGAAAATTTTCTTGAAAATTTTTAAATATTTTAATAAATATAAAAAAAATATATATAATCTTGATACTAATATGAAATCCCATATATAGAAATAATGTGAGAAAATGTATCATTTAGATACATTTATCTTTTTAAAAAATCATTCTATTATTTAAAAATAAAATAAACACATATTTGCCAAAGAATTTTGTTTATTTGCACATCGCATATTTGCACATATGATAAATATTTGAAAAACCATTATGATAAAATTTATGACATTTATGACTTTTTTGTAAATAATTATCTATAAGTTTATTAAATAATATAATCAATATATCATAATAATCTCAAAGTAAGAAAACTAGAATTATTATTTTAAAATTCTTTAATTTTTTAAATTAGAAAAATACATTTTTCAAAATAAAAGTAAAATTTCTTAAAATCTTGTTTTTATTCTATTCTCTTACACATAAATGAATATTATATAAAAATTAAGTTAAAACCAAATTTATATAAATCAATTAATTTGTCAATTTGCTAAAAAATAAATTGATTAATTCTATATCACCAACTTTTAAATTTTCATAATTTTAAATTTTATTTTATATCTATTTATTATTGCAACTTTTTCTTGATCTAAAATAAATCATCAAGATTATAAGAGATTTTATAAATAAAAATAATCTATTGTTAATCTATTGTTATTCCTTGCTAACATCATGTTAGCATTTCAATCAGCTTCAATTTCTTAAATACTGTCAACTTTTCATAGAAATATGAGGAACGATAATTTGACGGTATCGTGATACAATATCTTTTTACAATAAATTCCATGTATATCAGCTATAAATCTTAAGTCACTGGTTCGTGTATACAGTAAATCGAACATGAAAAATCTTGTTCAGAGAAAATGACGAGATTTCTAACGTTTCTTCAGAATCACGACTCATTGTAATAAAGTTAGAGTAGTTAAACTTGAAGCTTATTTACCAATGTATCTGTAACATAACTTGAGATTAATTATAATCATTTCAAGTTTTCAATTTTTAACAAAATTTCGTAACTCGAATTAAAATTTTTGTTTGTAAAAGTTATTTGATTTTAATTTAAATAAAATGATTTCAATTATTTAATGAATAATATAATAATATAAATATTTAATAAAACGAAACAAAAAATTCTTTTTGTGACTTTTATAAATATATTTTTTAATAAGTGAAAAAAGGTGTTTTTTATTATAATAATAATTGATATCTACTAAAAATGACTTAAAAATTATTATTTTCATTGATTTTATGAATTTTTATTCAATAATTTACAATAATTAAAATATTTTGTTATTATTTTCAGAAAATAATATTTTTATTTAAAAAATTAAAGAATTTGAATTGTATTAAAATAGAACAAAAATCGATATTTCTTAATTTTATTTATTTATGTTATAAATATGACTTTACATATTTGTTTAAATATTTAAAAAATTTATTTATTTATTTATTTATTTATTTATTTATCTACATTAAATTTCTTAGTTTATATTTATATTTATTATTAGTTTATAGTTTATAATTTATATTTATTATTATTATCATATTATTTATTTAGATTAATGACAACTGATTATGATTTTTCTTAAAAAATTGATTAAGATAGAAGATAAGACATTTATATTTTATTTAGTTTTTTTAGTTTTTTTATCTATTAAAAAGTTATTTCATTTCTCTTATGATATAAAAATTACTATTGATATGATATATGTTGAAAAATTAACAAAATGTTTAAAATATATGTTTAAAATACAAAAAATTAAGAAATACTTTTATTCATTTAATATAATAAATATTCATAGTTTAATAATAATATTATAATTAAAAATATTCATACTAATAATAAATATTCATACTTTTATTCATATAAAAGTTAACAAATAATATTGCCAAATTAATGAAGTATCTGAGAGTATTTCTGTATTTGATATACAAAGCATTAATTTTTTTCTGCAATCGTTGTGTAATGTTTTTGATAAACACTAAAAATTAAAAAAAATAATTGTTGATATCATTTTTACATTTTTTTATAACAATTGTAGCCTATATTTTAAGTCATGCATCAATAACAATAAATACATTGTAATAATATATCGTTAATTATGTAATTTAACTTTCTTTAACTGCTCATTCACTTTGTATTGGTTAATTTGATATTTAAATTATCATAAAACAAAAAAGAAAAAAATAAAAGTGAACGAGAAGAAAATCAATGAATTAAATTATAAAAAAAATTATGCTTTCTATATAAAGATATTTTGAAATATATCTTGTAAAAATATTTGCAATGAATGTTAAGATTATTTTAAATTGCTTATTCTAAAATAAAATCATGATTTTAAATTATAGAAAACAAATTTTTCTAAATGTTTTAAAAATTAAATTAAAAAAAAATTAATTTTTGAGAGATTACAAGAAATAAAATTTATTATATTATAATAACTTTTGTTAATTAAATTATTATTATTATAATAATAATTTAATAATATTATAATAATAATAATAAATTTATGTTAATTAAATTTGAAAAATCATTATTTTTTCAATGATTATTTATAAGATTAAAAAAATTGATATTTATCATTTGTTCTATTGTATCAGAACAGAATATTGGAGAAAGGATCTTACTTTTATTTAAAAATATTCATGAAAACATATACAATGAAATAAATTAAACTTGAATAATCATTAGAAACTTATTAAAATCTTCAAAAATTATTATTTCTCTTGGAATTAATATATTATTATAATATATAAATGATATAATGAATCAAATATATGGTAAAACTGTTAATTTTTTGGTATGTTATTATTTTATTAATATATAATATTTATTTCGTTTCTTTTTTTAAATGTTTAATATTTTATTGAAAAGAAATTAAAATAATATTTTTGCAATATAGTTATTTCTATGTGTACGTATAGATATATCATTTATTTGCTATAATATTGATATAATAACTTAAAAATTATTTTGAATATTACTGCGTAAGAATTTCGTATCGAAATTCAAATAAGAAATGCACATTTGGCAAATATAAATAAAAAGAACAAATAATAATGATTTTATTAACTGCAACAATTCAAAAACTATAAATTTTGAATTGTATTATTGTTGCAGCAAATATGTATAATTTTTTTGTGATAAATAAGAAATTATGTATTTTATTGTGTATTGTGTTGTTACAAAATTTAAAAAAATTTTAAAAATGAAATATAATTTTCATATTTTCTCTACTATAAGAACGTAATGAAAAAATACAAAATATATGAAAAAAATTTTATTTGTATTTTCATAATTTTGATATCAAAATACATATATTGATATTGATTTATTTATTATTTAAAAATTAAACAATATTTTAATTATTTTTATTATTAGTTGTTAATTAATAATTTAAAAAAAATTAATAAATAAATAAAAAAATAATTGAAATTTATTTCTTTAAAGGAAATTTTAATAAAAAATATACAATTTTTTAAAAAAAATTTACTTTTATTTTTTAATATTGATCTATCTGATTTATATTAAAAACATTTTACCAAAAAAAGTAATTATACCTGTTATATATGTGAAAAAATTTGGAAAATTATAATTTTTAATATTATCATGTATAAAATTTAATGTAAAATAACATTTTAAATAATATTTGTATAGCGATTAATGCATTAGAAATACTTTAAGTATTTACAAATAAAATTAACAAAATTATGCTATTTATAATATTCATAGCTATGAAAAAATTATTCTTACATTTTTTTTGTAGAATTTTCTTTTATTATAAATAATAAAAATATGTAATCAGAGAGAGTTGAAAAATACAATTCTATTCTAATAGTTTTCACAATTCCAACGAAAAAAATAGGTAAAAATAAATATAGTATATTTATCTCTTTAAATTAATATTCTAATATCTTTTCTTATTTTCAATTTCAACTACATCCTTCATTTCCTGTAATTTATTCTGTACATTAGATGTTCAAATTATATTAAAAAAACCTATCTAGTTTTAATTTTGCTATTTTCTTAAGTATTAAAAAAAATAAATTTTATATTTCAGTCTTTTAAGATTTCAATTCATGCTTTTTCCTCGATAAAAATATAACAAAGGAATTCATAATTGTTTATGTAAATAATGAGAGTTTAATGGCAACGTAACATATACAATGTAAATTACATCTATTTATCTTTCTTTTTTATAAGAATCTATTCTTTTTTCACTTTCTATGTCTCTTTTATCTCTCTCTCATTCTCTCTTTCACTCTTTTTTTTCTAGGTACATATACAATGTACATTACACAATCGTTACAAAAAAGCAGTATGTTTTTCTTCTTTTTCGTTTTAGTTTTTTTCTTTCATTTAATACATTTGTTTTTGACTTAGCTTCTTTCTATCGACATTGCTTTACAAGATTTTTACATGTTTTTATTATTTTTTTTTTCTTTTCTACACATTATCGACGCAATTTATTTTTTTTCTTTCGAAATTCTACATCAAGTCAAATATATATATTGCTCTATCGTATCAATGCGCCCTGTCTTTTCAAAGAAACATTAAAGAGGCTATTCTGTATCATGCGTCCAAAAATCGAATATCTTTTCAATAATTCTATTTCTTCTTAAAATTATATTTGTATATCAGTCTGACATTATAGAAAATTTAGAATTTAAGAACTTAAATGGTTATAAATTTTATGTGTAATTTATCATAATGATTATCTATAGTTATACTTTTTAATTCATTTTTTATTTTTTTTTCTACCAGAAAATATTATTTATTATATATGCTTTAGAGTGCAATTTGATTACACTTTACATAGTATTATAGATTTAATGAATGTTTCATTTTTCTGTTCTAATGCCATATAATATATATATATATTTCTTTTTAGGTAAATATATTAAATAAATTATATAATATATATTGCAAAATTTTTGTTTTAATAAATATGTTAAAAAAAGAAAAAAAATAGAATTTTTCAGAATTCTTTTCAACTTAAAAAAAATTCTTAGAATTTTTAACATGAGTTATAGAACAGCCTTTTTAAGTTACATTAGATTTTGAAACTTTTTAATCTTTGAATTAAATTTTTTTTAACTTATCCATCTTTTTCCATCTAAAATCATCCCTCTAAAAATCTATTTTGTTTTTAAATGTATAAAATATTTATTAGTTGTTAATTAATAAGAAAATAAAAAAATAATATATATAAAGAGAAACTGAATTAAAAATATAATATGCATAAAAAGAAACAGTTCTACTTAATTAGTTTAATTGATTTATAAGAAGTTACTATAAGTTAAAAAAATTACTTAAAATCAAATAAACATAATAACTGATATACTTAAAACACATAACTGATAAATTTAAAATACAGAATTATACACATTTTACTATTAGACCTTATATAATATACAAGGAATTTATTATGAACAAATATAAAATTTCAATTTCTTAATTTGGAATTTTGCTTAAAATGTACAATTTAACATTTACAATTTCTTTAATTCTATTTATATTCTATCTGCAAATGATTTATATGAAATATTTTTTCTACAGTATGTTTGATGTATACAAAGTAACTTTGATGATACCAGATTTATTATTTTTCTTAACAGACCCTCATTTTTGTACTTCAACAAATCTTAAGTTACATTCTAATAGTGATTTGCTAATCTATTAAAATTTTTTTTTAGCCTATAAACGTTACTAATATTATCTTTTAATTTCAAAATATAAAGTTCACTTATAATTACTTTAAAAATAAAGGCCTATTAAGAAATTCTTGAAAATTAATCTAATTTAAAATTTTTAAATCTTATTTTAATATAATTTTAAAAGAATACAATAATCTTCTTCGATTTTTATTATGTGTTCTTGGTTTTCGTTTTTTTTTTTTTTTTTTTAACACAGACAGGGTCGCTTTTACGACGGTATGAACGCAGCTATGCAAATATTATGCATGTTAACAATTCATAAAAAGTTCCTCACAGATCGCAATAAGCAGTTACAATAGGAAATATGTTTTATTATACACAGTGGACAGACTAGACCAAGTTTAGATGTCTTGTCGTGATAATTGTTCTTAGATTTATACTTCGGCTCTCGACTATTTAATTCGAGCTGTTTCTTTCAAAGCTACTATGATTATAGTATTATATATATTTATCTTTTTCTCTTTTTTTGTTCTTTTTTAATTTAAGAAAAAGATTAATAACAATTGTATTTCAAGGCTCTTTTATAGTTGTTATTTGTTAAGAATTAATGACAGTAAAAAACTATAAAATACGGTCGTGGTTTCGATACAGTCTCCACCATTATCTCCACAGTACAATTTCGTATATTATCGCAATTATATATTAAACGATAGTGCTGTTTTCTTTAGAACCTATTACAAATATATGATAAATTTTATACAACGTATTATAAATAAATATAATGAAGTATTACGATACAAATTCGATAAAGTGGCATATCAATATGAACTGATGATTCTATATTTCAATAATATTTTTTCTTCTTCTTTTTTTTCTTTCTTTTTTTTTTTTATTTCTTTTCACTTTATTTTTTTATTTTAACATTTTATAAATATAACATTTGAATATTGTTATATGATTGAAACGCGAAATAAAATATTTGGATATAAATCGAATCAAAGGAATGTGTTAACTGAATCTGAATTATGAGATTAATAAAGATATTTTTAAAAAATACATATCATATTAACGATAGTCAAACGTTAATAAAATAATTCGCTCTTTGCCTAATGTATTTTTTAATCACTTTTTCATGTATGTGCCTAATAAGCTTACATGATAAGTTTCGAATGCAAAACTTCCATCAAAAACCCAGTATCTTTGGCTACTTTGGGTATGTTTATTTAAATAATTATAATATAATAATATTGTATATAGCTTGAATTACAGTTCAGGATGAATTTGGAACGTATAGCATCCTTTTACATCATGTGCTGCCCATTTGGTGGAGCATATTGAGGTTGTTGGCTTACCGGAGGTCCTGTTGGTCCTGGTGGACCATATGGTCCTGGCATGGGACCAGTTTGAGATGGATATCTATTGTATATTATTAAATAGTTCTTCATTGAGCTTTCTTTTTTTACAGTTTTTATTAACCCCTTAAGTGACCAGTTTATGACAATTATTAGTTTAAGTCATATTTATATTTCAATGAAGAATTAATAAAAAAACTAGAAATAAAATTTAAAATTGTAAAAATTGAAACATTAGATATTCTTACTATTAAAATATCCAATTTAATATAATTAAATTATTATATTGTAATTATATTATAATATAATTTTAAATTCATTTTTTTTATTTTTTCTAATAATAAATTAATATTTCTTATTATTGCTGCTTTTATTCCAAAATTAACTTAATAATTAAAAATAAAATAAAACAAATATGTTTTGGTTGATTTTTTTAATATTGATCGCGCAAGGGGTTATGTTACATCTTATTTTATTAAATTTTTTTAATCATATTTTATATATTTAATTATATATATGTATATATATATATAATATTTAATTTTAAAGACTTATTTATTTTTTTATATTAAATGATATTTTTTCGAAAATTTTATCAGAAAAAAAATAATTTAAAGATTAATATTATATACTTACTATTATATATACGAAATAAACATAAAAAAATTTTATATTCATATTATTCATACATTAATACATACCCTTGATGAGAATAAGGAAGATTACTTTGTTCCGGTACTGGCTGACCTTGAGGATGTCCAGGAGGGGGTTGATGTGAACCTGATTGCATATGAAAATGTTGCGGTAATGTTATATTTGGCATACTTGCAGATCCCATATAATCACTAGTTGGAATAGTGGCATTATATGGTCCAGATGGACCACTTCCAACAGGAAAAGAAGTTTGATGAGGTGCAGGTACTCCATTAAATATCTATAAATTCAAAATATTTTCTATTAAATTATGTAAAAAAATTAAATTTATTAAGAAATTTAATATTCAATTTAAATATTCTTACATGTGGAGGTGGTGGTCCCTGATTTTGAAATTGATAAGGATTTATGTGAGGAGGCATTTTAGGTAAAGTATAATTTGATGGTGTAGGTGGTGGAGGTTCTCGCATCAGTGTATGATATAAATTAAGAGCATCTACTAAATCAGAACTCAACTGAGTCAACTGTGCATGCCTCCTATCCACTTTTTCTAAAGCTGCATCTATCAACGGTCCCATTGCAGTAACTTGTTCTATAAAATATCATTTAAATAATTTCATTATATATTTATTAAAAGTACAAAATATTATGAAACAATAAATATGTTACCTTCTAAATCAAGCATTTCTTGAGTATCTGAAGTATCGCATTGAGGATCAGCTTCATGTAACAAATGTAAAAGCCTGTCCATTTTTCTTTCATCTATTTCAACTTCAACCACTTCTGGTTCTCTTTTTACTGTTTTCACTTCTACTTCTTCAGCAAATTGAACCATTTTTTTGTTACTGTGTTCTAATTCTATATGTAAATTCAATGTAAATATATTAATCTTTGAAGAATGTATGAATAGTTTAATACATTTCATATCTTACTTGTGAATTGTTCAGGCTCTACAGATAAATCTGCAGTAACAAAATTAGAGGGAAACAGTCCTTCTCCGTTTTGATTACTACCTTTCCACCAATTCGGATCAGAATCATCCAAAATGTTAACTAAAATTCAGTTAATAACAATAACTTCAATAATATATGATATATTTATATTTTTATTTTTTTCATTATTATATTTGTAAGTAATATGTAACTAATAGTAAGTATATATGTAACTAATTTATAATGTTTTGTTATAATTAAAATAATATAATTGTATAAAAATAAATTTTAAAATAATCAAAGTCATACTTATTTCTCCTGCAAAAAATGTTAATTCATTATCTTCTGCTGCTTCAAAATCATATAGAGCACGGACCTTCCTGCCTTCTGTATTGCTCGAAGTAGCAAGTGCAGAACTTACATTAGGATATAAACTGGTGTATTTAGTAGATGGTGAACTATGCGAAGAAGATGCTTGACTATGAGCTTTGCTTTCTTTAAGTGAAAGTTCTATGGCTAGAAAGAAAAATAATTCATTTAATTTCATAAATGAGGATATGTGAATAAAAAATTTAAAGATACCTTTTGCAATATCTTCCTCTTCTTGTGAATTTGTCACTACATTTGGATCTTTACTTAGTACACTTGTACGTTTAGGCTATAAATTCAAAATGAATTTATTAAATATATATATATAATTTTATTTTATATTTTTTAATAAAAAAATAATTTATACAAAATAATATAATAGTCTACATAAGTATTTCCATGACTCAGTGGAATAATTTATTCACTTAATGAATGATTACAAGAAAAACACAACAGGACGTCAATAAGTGATAGTCTTATCTTGCTACTATTTAAATAAAAGAATATGTGCAACCATACATGTTTTGCAATAAATAAGAATCTTATATTGAATTTGTAAAAAATTCAATATAAGAAAAATTACCGTACAAATAAGAAAACTTACTGTATCAGATGTAGAAGTGAAATCATGACCTTCATTTTTAAGTTTATTATATAAACTTGGAATTAAATTAAGCTGAGGATCAGTTTTGAAATCATTTTCAGCCCATTTTTTTAAAAGCTCTTTCATTTTCTCAGCAATCTTTGGCTCAGAATGGTTAACAAGTTTTCTCAGATCATTTTCAAAGTCTCTTGAAGCAATTTCTAAGTGAAATGTTTTTCCACAATTGATAACACAAACATCTAATAACTAAATTCATATTTATAAATAATAAATACTAGTTATAACAATTTAAAATTATATGTATTTTAAAAAATGTACTAACTGTCAAAGCTTGCATAACAATATGTGGATCTGGAGAATATAATCTTTTAACAATTGATCGTAAACAATCCTTTGCATTTTGAGTAGAAGTGCCAACTTTGTCACAAATATCCAACATTTTCCCCCATTCTATAGATATATTCTTCTCACTGGTTGCCTTTTCTATTATAAGAAAGATTATAATTAAAACATATCGTAATTAAATTCTTCAATCTTAATATATTATTATATTATCAAAATATATTATTAAAATTTTTATTTATAATGAAATATTATATAATATCAATATAAAAATATTAGTCTTATTAGTTTTTATTAGAATAATAAAGAATATTTTTATTCTTATAATTCAAGTCCTTTATCAAAAAATTAATTGATATTTTAAGACAATAATATATATTTGCTTTAATTTCAATTAATATTCAAGTTATATATCTGTAATAGTTTTTTTTTATTCAATATAATTTAAAATAAATAATAACATATTAATAAATTTAACATAGCAATATCATTAAATATTAATTTCATATATATTAATATATAATTTAATAAATATAAACATTAAATGTTATTTACATTAAGAATTTTTCAATATTGCAAATAAAATAAAAATTTTGTTTTATACATATTTAAATTAATAAAAAAAGCAAACAACAGCTTGAGAATTTTCATATTTTGGAAGACTAATATTTTTCAAAACACATTATACTTTTAGAGTAACAAATATATTTTCATAAGCATAATGCAAATAATCAGTCGAAATGATACAAAAATAATTCGCAAAATCTAATGTCTTAATTGGAGGTCAAATGTCAACAACCGCTTAATACATCAAACATGGAATTTCGATGTTATGTAAAAAAACCAGAAAGGATCGAACATAGATAGAGAAACAATGGATGCGAATTGTATAGGATAAAAGATTTTTTCCTGGAGTTAGAATATCACGATACAAAGCAATCATATTATAAATGAATTAAGGCTAAGGAGAACTCTGCTACTTACCAACGTCAGCGTCGAAAGGAGAGGAAGTCTGGAAAAGACCCATTTTCTTCGTAGATTCTTTGATTGCTGTGTGTTCGACAGTTACATCCGTTACGTGCTGTCACGGAATCACGATATGTTTTTCTTTACGCATTCAGCTGATATTTACTTATAAACACGATACGAATGACTAATAACATTCTAATCTACCATCGAGGGACATCTTTCTTTCGATCTGCCAAAAAACCTCGATACTATCGAAACATCTCGAGCGTAATGTCAAAGAAGAGCGATTCGCGTATTGAAATATATAATTAATTGATATTAATTGATATTAATAATAATTAAATTCAGTATGCGAATATTAAAAATTCAAATAAACGATACATACTTTGAAAGATTAAATACACATAACGTTTAAAGTTACTGGTAATTTACGCAATTTGTGTCTTTCCGAAGAAGACATTGAAATGAACATCGATAATCGATACATCGTACATTACATTCTACTATCGCCATCTGGAAATAATTCTTAACATTATTTTATAAGAATGCAATTTATCTATTGATGATAAAAAAAATATAATTACATTTATACAAATATATAATATTTGAAATTTTATTTTAGGAAATCAACTATTACTTAAATAGTACATACCAAATATATATATCTTATGTATTTTTGTATAAAACAAAGTACAAAATTGTTATACAAAACAAAGTTTAAAGGAAATTTACCTTCTTATCATTCTCGTGTCATATGTGATTTTATTTATATGTGATATTATTGATTTATAAAATAAGATAATAGTAGAGTAAAACTTTTAAAAAAATTTTAATTAAATGTTACAATAATTAATTATTTTTGACATAAAAATTATAATTATGATCGATCCTCAGAATTTAATTTACAAACAAGAAATAGAATAGATCTCATTGCATATTATATCATATTACATGTATATGATATGTGTATATGATATATATATTAAATGATTTATACATGATGCAAAAGCAACAAATTGCGATTAATCTAAAAGATTCACCTATGAAAATTTATTGTATTCTATTTCTATTCTACTTCTATTTCTTCTTGTATTTTAGATAATTTTTATAATAAATTCTTTTATTTTTTTTTCAATTTCTTTTTTAATTTAATTTTTGTTTTAAATTCTTTTATAATGTTTCAATATTTTTAATTTAAGTACATTTTTTGTTGATTTTCTTTCGTTTTATATTATATATGATTAATTTTTATATTTAATTAATTTTTATTTAAGTGTTCAATCTTATGTTTTAGTTTTTTTAATTTAATAATTTGTTTTCTAATTAAATCATTTTTATACTATATTAATTATAATAATGTAATCTTATTATTAATAAGATTACAATTATTAATAATGTAATAAGATTAATAATAATAATAATAATATATTAATAATAATGTAATTAAGATTATTAATAATTTTATTTTTAATCAAGATATCTTTGAAAAATTTCTATATATAGAAATCTACAATTAAAATTTAATATTTTGTACTTCAATTTTCGTGCAGTTAAAATGAATAGGAAATCGCTTCAATCAGCCAATTAAAAGTTATTAAGATCTAACAACAAGATGAATCAATATCATTTACAGTTGAAAATCGTAGTCGTAGATCGTGTTTCATATAGATAATTATATAAAATTTTTATTAATAGAGTTATATTATGGTTATTTAATTATAGATTATTAAACCTTGGTAAGGTTTAATTAATACATATTTGTTTAATCATTATTATACCAAAATTAAACATTTTTGTGACAAATTATTATTTGATTGTAACTTTGAAAGTGAAATAACTTTGAAAATATTTATTATTATTTATTATTATATTATTATTTTAACACAATAAGAAATAATTCGACAACTTTTATATAAATAGTAAGATTTTATTTATTTTAGTAGAAACGTAGTTGTAATTGTAAATTTCTATCATCTTTTTATTTATCATAATAAAGTAGCTAAATTATTATAATCAATTATTATAATCAATCATTTGTATATATTTATTATACGCATATTCTCATATATTTCTTTTTTAATTGTACTTAGTCATACATTCAACTTGTATTTGTTTTAATTTTATATTTTTATTTTCAAAACTCTAAAAAACATTTTATAATAAGTTTTTTAAGAAATTAACAATTCAATCATATTCGATATGTCATGATTTGTTAATTTCGAATTATTGAATATCCTTTCTCTTTTTTAATTTGTAAATCAATATATCGAAATTATTTCGCGGAATGTTGTTCGATTATTGAAAATGTGGTGTTTAAATATTTTATTTCATGTATATAACTAATCTATTATATAATACTTATTCAATAATTATTTCTTTTCTTTTCATAACTATATATTTATATATTATATATTATATATATATATTTATATATTATAATTATATATTGAATTAATTATTGAATATTATTATAATTGATAATTTCGAATAATGATTTATTTTTTTTTATTCGTTTATTAATTATAACTAACTTAGATTATGAAATGAAATAAATGAAATAAAATTTGAACTGAGATTATTATTTTATTTTAATTACAGTTTAATCTTGTTGTATTTTATATATTTATTTTAAAGATTTTTTTGCACAAATAAATAATTGATTGCTGAATTATTTTAAAAGGAAAAAAAGATTTTTAATAAGAATAAAAAATTTTCAATATTAATCTTTATAACTTCTTATAGCATTGATAATTAATAATTTATAACAATACAAATT
>NW_006263716.1:11300-17206 GCF_000469605.1 Apis dorsata | reverse complement strand
TCGCATCTAATGGTAAATCGCATGCATTTGATTTTGATCCAATTATTTAATATTATAAGGTAAAAATTATAATTGATTATATACGTAGAGTTTTGCATAAGTATAATAAATGCTATTTATTATATTTATTGAGTAATATTCCATTTTGTGTTTTATTTTATTATTATATTATTATATTATTATATTATTATATTATTATATTATTATGTTGAGGCTAAGTTTTCTATATATCGTACTTTTAAATATTAATAATCTTGCAAATAAATTATCTAAAATTAAATTATTAATCTATTATAAATATATTTAGTATATAAATATATAAGTATGTTTAAGTATATTTAATAGATATTTGTAAATATCAAATCTAATATTTAAATATATGAATATTTATATATAAATTAGAATGAAAATTTTAATTAGAAATGAATATTTATAATTAATAAATATATATGATAATAAATCATTTTTAATTGCATTTTTTCTTTCATGTTTTACAACAATTTAATTGCTTGATTTTGAAAATAATATGAATAATTTTATTCTTGTTCTTTGAAAATATATTAAATATTATGTGTAAAAAGATATTTCATGATAGATTTTAAAATCAAAGCTACATGTTTTAAGTACTTTTTTTATTCATTTTATTTTGTTAAAAAAATATGTTAGATAAATAAGTTGCTTTAACGTATTTTCATTAATGATTAACTTTAATTCAATTATTTTATTGGATTATATTTTAATTATTTTTTAAATAGATGTATTCCATTTAATTAATGATTTTTTTTAATATCATTAAAATTAAAATTAAGATTTTAACAATTTATTATCTTGATAAAAAATAAAATATAAAATAAAGAAAATATATAGAATTTGAAATATGATGAAACTATATAAACAAAAATTCATTAGCCCATTAGATGCAAAATATTTATATTAATTTATCTTTTTTATCAAGTTAAAGTTAAAATAAATAAATAATCATTTATTTTTATTCATCGACTTTTCGAATGCGATCATAAAGTAGATTTCGAAACGAACATTGTTATATAAAATATATAAATATATTTTTTTATCGATGATTATTTTTCATTTAAAATTATGCTATATATGAATTATTTAACAATATTTTGATAATTTGATTTTTCTTCAGGAATATTTTTTAATGTTTTTTTTCTTAGATATAAATTATCTTTTAATTGAAGAAAATAAATAAGAAAAAGAAAATATAGTTATGAAATAATGTTTGATCTTTTTTTCTAAGATCAGAAACTAGAAAAAAACTAATTTTATTATTGAGTTTAATTCTATTATATAGTCTTCAGGGATTCAAGTTTGAATGGAAGCAATATTATTATTTTTTATTTCTATATTTTTATATTATATTTAATTTTTATATTAAATTTGTTAAAATGTTAAATAATAATAATGTTAAAAAAACATTACGTGCGAACTTAAATTATAACATACTAGATGGCATGAGAAATTCTTTTTTGAGATTGATATTTTAGAGTATATAATATAAAATTCTGTAAGATATTACATTTACTTTATTTTTCATCTGTGATGTCTTTACGATTTATAACAACAAAACAAAACAAGAATTATGTTCAATTTAATAACTAAAATTGATAAATGAAATTTAAAAATAATTTTTTAAATACATTCTTTCATATTTCTTTATATTATATATATATATATAATGGATATTATAATTATAATAATTTAATTGTTTTATTAATATTATATTTTGACTATATAAATAATAAATAAATATACTTATGAGACTATGACTTGAATTAATAAAGAATTGNTATTATTGGTATATAATTATAAAAGTTATTATTTATGTACAATACAAAAATATAGATGATTTCATGAAAATTCGGAAAGAAAAATAAAAAAAAAATTTTTACTAAAATTATATAGAAGTGATAAGTTCTAATTTTTATTTTTATTTTTATTTTTTCGACAAATTTTTATTAAAGGGCTTATTGACATTTTTTTGTTTTTTATATATATTTTTCGTTTATTCTATTTTTAATATAAAAAATTTATAAGAAAAAAAAATGAAACAAAATAAGAAATGATTTTTTTTTTTTTGATTTAAGAAGCTTTTAGTTTATTATTTATGGTTTCATAAACAATTTTTGCATTCATTCTAAACTTATAAATTTGGGAATAAACTACATCATATTATTTCTATAATTTATATATGCATTGACAGTCAGAGTACGTCATCATGTTAGCTCTATTAACTGGTTTTGTTGAATATCACTTTGATATTATGTTATAATAATAATAATATCTTAATATTTATCTAAATTTTTATCTTTGTTTAAATATAAAAAATTAAGCAAATTTCATGTTTTTGTAAATAATATATTAATAAAATAATACATGTTATAACTGATATAGTCAAATTAAATGTTATTATTTTTTTAACATAAATGTTGCAATATATTATAATCATTATACAATGTTATATTTGAATTTTGAAAGATAATATAAAATCGACTATAAAACAAAAAACATATTAGTTTTTCATTCAAAAATTTGAGTTGACTTAGAATCTTTTATTATTGATGATTTAAACTTTTTATATTACTTATATTTGAAGAATTTTAATAAAATTTAGAACTTAAAATATATTGATTAGATATTTACAAATCTTTTTTTCTGAAAAGCTCGATTAAATCTTAAATTATTAAGAAAATACTATACAGATAAAATGATAGAAATTAAGTAAAAATAAGTATAATTGTTTTATTTTCTATAAAAAAAAAATATTTTATATGTTTATATATTTTAGTTTTAAATAACAAAAATATAAAAATAATATTACAAATATTTTTAATATAATTAAAAAATGAAATTAAAAAATAATTTCTGAATATATTTGCCATAATATATTATAGATAATAAATCATTTTATGATTCTTTCTTTATGATTCGTTTAATATTTTAAATGTAATTTGATAATATTTTAGATAATTATGAAATACATTAATTATGAAGTGAATAAATTATCTTAGAAACATGACAAATTCATTATCTTACCCTACTTAAGTTATATATGAATAAGTTATGTATAAATAAATAATATCAAAATAATGAAACATCAAAATTATTTTAAATTACTTTACGATGTTTAATTCTCCATTAAAAATTTACTTATAATATTTATCTTTATTTAAGCATCTATTCATTAATTTATGATATTGAAACATTATAAGTTAAAACGAAATTGTGATTTCGTTTTAATATTTTATTTTTTATTTTGATTATCTAACATTTATTATTTATTTAAATAATATCACTGATTTTCATTCAGAGATGTTATGATATAGAAAATCTATATGTATTAACAAAAAAAATAAAAATAATATTTACTATCTTATACAACTTACTATCTTATTCTGATTTTATTTATATATCTGTAATGCAAATATCTGTATATATCTGTAAATATTCTGTTTGTTCTATATTACTTAAATAAATTTCTAGATATACATCCTTTTAATGTTTATTGCATATATCGATCGTGAAAGACTCGATGATTTCACTATCAATATTCAAATATTTAAATATCACTTTCACTTTTCAATATATATAAATTATGTACATTTAATAAAATATAATAAAAATTTGCATTTAGATTTTGTAGTTTTAATGAAACTTGTAAGTTACAAATACGATCATATGTTATACAATGTATTATATATAATTAGACAATTCTCAAAATTTTTATAATCTTTTTCAATTTTTTATTTTCTTTATTATTATCTTATTTTATTATAAATTAATAATTTAAATTAAAGTCATTATAACAAACAAAAACAAATAAAATTAATTCTTAACTAATATATCATAGATTTTAATTCAATAGATTTGAATCAGATTATTTAATTTTATAAAGTATAATCAAATCAATATAATTCATTTTTTATAATTCAAAAGATCAAGCTTAAAAATTTGTCACAATTTATAAATTAAAATTAAAAGATTACGGATAAAATAAATTTTTATTGAAATACTTTTTTAATCAATTTTCTATAGAAATACACATTTAGATAAATATGTTAAATTACTATTTATGATTATGATTATAATTATGATTATGACATTTTCAATAATTTCATGAATAGTTTTTAGAATGTCGAATCTTTTATCGAATTATCGAAATCTTTCGATGAATTAAAATAATAAAACAATAAAAAGAAAAAAACTTAATAAATCACATTTTCTAATTTTTATAGAAAAATAATTTTAAAATTTGATTTGTGTTCTTAAATCTCTATAAATATATCTATAACAAAAATGATCATATTATTTTGAAAATTTTTTATTTTTTTAAATTTAATATATTACTTGTTTTTAGCTACATGACAAAGAGCAAAAAATTAATAAATAAAAAAAGCAGAAAATTAACTTATCAAATTTTCCTCCGTGATTTTCAAATGTCTATTCGCAAACTGAGGAAGATTGTTGGAGGAAGTAATCGTGTAAAAATTTACATTTCTATTATTAATTCTAAATAGCGAGTGAAAGCGCATACGTGTTTAATTATATATATGTTTAATTATTATAGGACAAAAAGCAGTTCTAAAGAAGAATTGACGAAAGAGAATAATCAATGATGTATTGTTGTGTCTTGATAGTAATAATGGTTATTAAGTTATGGAAAAGAAGTTTGCAATTTCCGATATTGAAGATTTGCAGAATATATTATGGAAAACATTGTATAAAAAAAAATTACTATACTAAAAAAATTACTTATACAACAAAGAATAAGATCGACAAGCATAATTGATCATAATAGAATAACAATAATTAAATATTTGAACATCAAATAAATTTATTCATTATTTATTAAATTAATGTATCATTAATCTTTTTTTTTATATTGTAGAAAAAAATTTTATTTATTAATAATTATATATAAATATATATATTTTTAATATTAGATAAGAATATATTGGAAAATAATAGAGTAATCATAATTATGTAAAAAATATTTTGAAAAATTTTCATATTTGATATATTATTAAAAAAAGAATAATCTTTATATTATATTTTTATATTTTCTTTAATATTGTTGATTTAAAATTATATCTAAACATTTAAATAACATAATATACTTAAATAACACGAAATTTTAGCAATTTTTTATTATTGGACTTAAATCACTGTAATTTTTAATATTTTTATAAAGAAAACATTCATAAAAATTTAAGAATCTTTTCGAAAATAAATACAATTCTAACCTAAATTTTAATATTTGATAACTAATCAAAATATATTGTATATTGCGCAAATTATACATATAATTTTATATATTACTTATATTTTACATAGATATTTTTAATGGATCGATCCTAAAAGACAAAACAAATATAAACAAACATATAAAATATCGTTATATACAATTTACATTAGTTGAAAGATAGAAATAAATGAGATGCTATTTCCATCATATTATCTGTCTCCGTTTAAACAGTTTATAATATTGTATATATATTTAATAAATAAATTTTAATTTTTATATTAATTTTTCTTATTTTACCTTCTAGAATTAACTTTTTAAAGATAAAATTCTTATGAATATATTAACATGTATATCGATTTTGGTTAATACAAATTGCACATATAAATAATATTTTCAAAACGTCTAAATATCGGTAATAATAAAAAGATATAACAAAAAATTATATAAAAAATATAAAATTTTATTTAAAAATTTTAATTCAAAATTTTTCAAACTGATTGCGAAATCAAATAAATATTGGCATCATATGTATATCTTATAAAATTTGTTTCAAATATTTTCTTATGTTATTCATATATTCATAGAGATATTCAAATATTTTCAAATAAATCATATACATTATGTATTAAACATTAAATAA
>NW_006263716.1:10151-11173 GCF_000469605.1 Apis dorsata | reverse complement strand
TAATTATAATTATATAATTAATAATTATATATAATAATATATTTATATATTATATATTATATAATATATTTAATTAATAATTATATATAAATTATAAATATATATATGTATATTTTAGAAATATTGTATTTTTTTTTCTTACTAAAGAGATGAAAGATTTTCTTTCTTTTTTTTTTAAGTTAATTTATATAATGTAAAATTATATTTTTTATTTTTATATTTTTCCTAAAATTTCCTTGCGATTCATTTTAATTTCACAGTACATCAAGGTATTATTACAATTACACCACGGGTACGAAGACAGAAAATATGTTGGCAAATTATTTGGACAATTATCTTAGAAGACAAAGGAAAATAAAGAAGGCACCAACGAACTTAAATATTAAGAATGCAAAAAATAACAATGGTACGACAGGCAAAATTATATTGTTTAACATAAATTATGTTATACTGTTCTTTTGAAAACTAGCTACATTCAGTCGAAATCTTTCACTCATATTTTGCATCGTTTTGATCTTACGAAATTTTAAACTATCATTTCCATTTTCTAGTTTCATACAAAAATTTATAAATCATTTATCACAATCAAAATTAAATTCAATTTTAAAACAAAATATTTTAATATTCTATATGTTTATAAACATAATATAATTCTTGAATAATTCTTGAATTATATTTATATAATATAAAAATTGGAAAAAAAATAATTAATAATAAAAAAAATTATTAGAAATTAAATATTTTCTTCGAATTTATTTAGGTTATATTCTCAGATTTATTTCATGTTTATTCGCGTTAATGCGAAATTAAATTATTTATAAATAAATCTCAATCAATATTTTTGCATATCAATATTTATATTTAATCAATATATATTAACGCAAATATATTATTACATCTTATACAATAAATATTTGTCGAATATTGAAGAGTTTAGAAATTAAAATAAATAATTATAATAATATAAAAATTGATATACAAAAATATTAGTCTTATTTAAATTTATTTATTAGATTATAAAT
>NW_006263716.1:6861-9816 GCF_000469605.1 Apis dorsata | reverse complement strand
TATATTATATATATATATATATATATATAAAATGAATATTTTGTTTCAATTTTTTTTTTCATTTTTGAAATTTTTTATGATTTGTGATCCATTGAAAACTACATAATTTCGAAAAAAACTTTCTTCTAGTTAAGTCCTCCTTAATTTGTAAAGATATTCTAAAATATTAATTTTAATTTATATTTATGATTTTAACTTACAAATTTGATTATTTTTATTTTTTTATTATGATTTTTTTATTATGATGAAAAGATAAAAAATAATGCTAAATATCTTTTCGAGAATTATATCTTATACATATAAATTTCATTACAAATAATACAATAAAAACGATGCGACAAAGATAGAAATTACTGCTTTCTTTTACTATTTTATTTTATCTAATTCAAACTTAAATTGTTTATATTTAACAAATAACTTTCAGCTGATCTATTTTTGTATATTAACTTTGTATTTATCTTAACCTCTATAATTGACCCTGCAAAGATTTTTTTCACGAATATATTCATAATATGTAGTCTCTAATAATATACAATAATCCCATAATTAACAATAAGATTAACGAGGAATCAATGAATAACAGTGGAATATTTTCGTTAAAATTCACTTCCTTTTTTTTCGAACAAGTGAAACACTTTTTTAATGAGATTCATCCACGAGCCTAAAGGAAAGCGTCTTTCCCATCCGTGATATTTCTCCACACAATACTTTTTTTTTTCCACGAGTTGTCTCGTTCTTCCGAGATGTCTCGTGTCTGATAAATTATACGAACATTGCATTTTCTTACGTAATACATCTCTCTTGATCTTTGCTGTTCTTTGATCGAGGAATTTCATGATGTACCTGTCCTCGATTCCTCTTATTGTGAGAAATATTAATTATTATTATTATACTTCCGAAGTTATTGAAATATTAAATTATATAAAAAATTCGTTTACGTTTTTTTATAAAAATATAAATAAAAAATAAAAATATCAAATATTGACAGTTTTATAATAGGAATGAAAAATCCTATAAATTTTTTAATAATAATAGATTATTTTCTAATAATGAGAAAGAAAGTGTTTTTAATTTTTCAGATCTAAAAAAAAAACTTTTTATGAGATTAATACTTAAAATATTTTAAAAGATTTTGAAGTTTTAATTTTTTGTTTTATTAAATAACATTTTTTTTACTTTTTAATTCTTATTTCTATTATATTATTTTATTTTTTATTGTTATTAATTAATTTATATTATATTATCTTTTATCTTTTATTACATATTTATTTTGAAATAGAGATTTCTATGTACAAATTTTAAATTTCAATTATGTTTATATTAAATAGCTATTAGTTAGTTAAATTATATATATTTATGTAGTATTAATTATGTAAATATTATGTAATATTATGTAGTAAACATGTACTTTTAGAATTTTTTAATAAAAAAAATAAAGTAATAAATAATAAAATTCTCTTAAAATGAAAATATCGAAAAAAGATATCTGATTTCTCTAAGAATTTTGTTCTAATGTTATTTATACTTATATGGAGCACATATTTCACGACGTATATCAAGAACAAACAAGAAGTTCTGCAATACTTTCAGCGAAGAAGAAGAAAATAATGATATTATACATATTACAACATCCTCTATAAATTTAAGATTATTTGTTGTTTTGAAATTGAAATACAGAAACTTTTTAAAAGTTATATTTTGGAAAAGTTAGAACAAATTTATAAAATTAAAAATTGCAATTATATATTATATATATATTAAGAACGATAGAGTTTTTTTATAAATTTTTTATAAAAAAGTTATTAATATTTTAAAAAATTAAATTATGTAGAAATTCATAGAATGATACTTGATTGTTATAAATTGACTTGAATAAAAAATTTTTGTTCATATATCATAAAATTTATCAAATTAGTTCTTAAAAAAACTTTTTTATTCATTATAAATTATTTTATTATAAATATTTATCTTATCATGAATTGATTTATCCAATATTAAAAAATTTTCGATAAAACAAAACAAATAAATAATAACACATTTTACTTATGAATGTTAATGTACATATGATCATACGAAGCAAGTAAGTTTCTTCCAAGCATCGTACGAGAAAGAGCATTCATAATTAGCATTATAATACTTTGATTTTACCTATGTTTCTTAAAAGGCAAGAAATAGATCACGAATGTATGACGCAAGGATTAATTAAATCTTGAATAAATAATGAAATCTATCCCTACAATATTAAAGAAACTAAATAAAAGGCAAAGAAATTTACACAAATTAACACGAATTATTCTATTATTTATATTATACTATATCTCTTCCTATCATTGTGTAAAATTTGAAATTTATTAAGTAAAATTGATATAATTTATGTTTTTATGGATATTTTTTATGGATATTTGATGGAACAAAGAAAATAATAAAAAATAATAAAAAATTATAAAATAAAGAAAGCGTTAATTAAATAATTAAATTTGAGATGAAATTAATGAATATAATGATTAAATTAGTTCTGTCTTTATAATACCTAATTTTAATTACATAGCAATGTTGTAAGTAGTACATATAAAATAAAATCTAATATGTATCATTGATAACTAGTGAAACTTGAAATGTAAATAATGTATTTAGAAATTTATATTTAGAAATAACATTAATAACATTATTAAAATTATTATAGATAAATATTAATAAACGCTTAAAGTTAAAAATTTATGTAATTTTTAACTTTTTTTACAAATTATAATAAACATATTCTAAGATAATTAAAAGTAGCTTTATTATATTTAAAGAGATATTTTTCAGGAAAAAATCGAAATTTTCGCTTGATTTTTGAATCTTACGTTATAATGGTGATCTATCTTATAATAATCAATTTTTTATTTTATAATAATCAATTGATGATGTCATAAATAATTTTATTTAAGAAATGACATGTAAAATATATTTTAT